>NC_055966.1:16865629-16937542 GCF_018492685.1 Alosa sapidissima
GTATGGCATGGAACTTGCTGTGACTGCTTAAGGCTATATGTCTGATGCAACGGCATTGACTTACATGGCAAATCTGGCCTGCTGATTTCACTGCTTGGCCCCCTCATTGCTGCTTGCAGCTATATTTGGGGGCCAAGCAGCGAAGCTGCGAGGCAACCATTGTGTTTCTATTTGTTCTTATTGGGGGCCAAGCAGCGAAGCTGCGAAGGCACCCATTGTGTTTCTATTTGTTCTTATTGGGGGCCAAGCAGCGAAGCTGCGAAGGCACCCATTGTGTTTCTATTTGTTCTTATTATTATTATTATTATTATTATTCCGCCATTGAAGTCAATGGCAGCCCATAGAACCGTCTGGTGAAAAGTTGTGAAATTTGGCACACTGATTAGGGATAGTCCCATAATTAATTTCACCAAGTTTCATACCGGCACCTTGAGCGCTCTAGCGCCACCAACAGGCCAAAGTTGGACTTGCGTTCACGCACGTAACTTCTGACCTGTTGACCCGATTGTCAAAAATGAGGTATCGTTGGAATCCTTGGACCAAGCCGAGTTCAACGCACCCTATGACGTCATTTTCCGCCATGATGGATTTTCCGCCATATTGGATTTTAGTGAAAGTGAAACTAAAACTTCACAGGTCACAAATTTTGTCCGATCGTCACCAAACTTGACACACATGCTCTTCAGACCAAGCCGCACAAAAGTTATTCTTTTTCGTCTTCGGAACTAAAACCGTTCGCGCGTAACAGCCAATCGAAATTTGCGGCGAAGCCGCCAAACAGGAAGTGAGCTCATATCTCAGCAACCCATTCATCTATCATAACCAAACTTAGTCCATGGACTCAGGACCCAATCAGGGGGACGCTCAAGAAATTTGGTGACCTTTGACCTCTAGGGGGCGCTGTAATTAAGAAACATGCTTTTTGGCCTGTAGCTGCAGTTGTGCTTAGAATTAAAACGCACTAGTGGTGTCTGGTAATACTGTTGGAGGTCCTTAGGCCGACCCAAGCCAACTTGTGATGTCATCGTAATTGATTCGGCCGCCATATTGAATTTAATCAAAAACACGTACAAGTTTTCTCAGGTCACAAATTTCATCTGTTCTTCACCAAAATTGGTAGAGACCATCTTCAGACCATGCCTGATGAGTGCATTGCTTTCTGGAACAATTGACAGAAGCATTGACCTGTACCAGCCAATCGAAATTTGCGGCGAAGCCGCCAAACAGGAAGTGATTTCATATCTCAGCAACGCTTTCATGTATCAAAACCAAATTTAGTACATGTACCTCAGACCCCATCGGGAGGACGCTCAAGAAATTTGGTGACATTTGACCTCTAGGGGGCACCGTAATTGACAAAAATGCATTTTGGCCAGTAGTTGCTGATGCGCATTATTTTGCAATGGAAGTCAATGGCAGCCCATAGAACCGTCTGGTAAAAAGTTATACAATTTTGCACACTAATTGGGGACAGTCCAATAATTCATTTCACCAAGTTTCATGCCGGCACCTCAAGCGCTCTAGCGCCACCAACAGGCCAAAGTTGGACTTGTGTTCACGGACGTAACTTTTGACCTGTTGACCCGAATGGCAAAATGAGGTATCATTGGAATCCTTGGGCCAAGCCGAGTTCAACACACCCTATGACGTCAATTGTTGACCTCTGTGTTTAAATCACAGCAAGTGTGATCATATCTCAGTCAATCTTTTATTTTTTATGTGAAACTGATGACCGCAAGTTCCATCTAGTTCATTCTAATGTGTGCGTGCAAGGGTGGGGCGGGGTGGGATGGGCAGGGGCGGTTGCGGCGGTGGGCTGGCTGGGGGAGGGGGCGGCGACACTCAGCCCTGGTTCAGCCCCACAAAATCAGTTATGTTTTGATGTGAAACTTGACCTTGTAACTCAGCCAATCTTGGGTTGTATGGCATGGAACTTGCTGTGACTGCTTAAGGCTATATGTCTGATGCAACGGCATTGACTTACATGGTTAATCTGGCCTGCTGATCTCACTGCTTGGCCCCCTCATTGCTGCTTGCAGCTATATTTGGGGGCCAAGCAGCGAAGCTGCGAAGGCACCCATTGTGTTTCTATCTTTTCTTATTGGGGGCCAAGCAGCGAAGCTGCGAAGGCACCCATTGTGTTTCTATTTGTTCTTATTATTATTATTATTATTATTATTCCGCCATTGAAGTCAATGGCAGCCCATAGAACCGTCTGGTGAAAAGTTGTGAAATTTGGCACACTGATTAGGGATAGTCCCATAATTAATTTCACCAAGTTTCATACCGGCACCTTGAGCGCTCTAGCGCCACCAACAGGCCAAAGTTGGACTTGCGTTCACGCACGTAACTTCTGACCTGTTCACCCGATTGTCAAAAATGAGGTATCGTTGGAATCCTTGGACCAAGCCGAGTTCAACGCACCCTATGACGTCATTTTCCGCCATGATGGATTTTCCGCCATATTGGATTTTAGTGAAAGTGAAACTAAAACTTCACAGGTCACAAATTTTGTCCGATCGTCACCAAACTTGACACACATGCTCTTCAGACCAAGCCGCACAAAAGTTATTCTTTTTCGTCTTCGGAACTAAAACCGTTCGCGCGTAACAGCCAATCGAAATTTGCGGCGAAGCCGCCAAACAGGAAGTGAGCTCATATCTCAGCAACACATTCATCTATCATAACCAAACTTAGTCCATGGACTCAGGACCCAATCAGGGGGACGCTCAAAAAATCTGGTGACCTTTGACCTCTAGGGGGCGCTGTAATTAAGAAACATGCCTTTTGGCCTGTAGCTGCTGTTGTGCTTAGAATTAAAACACACTAGTGGTGTCTGGTAATACTGTTGGAGGTCCTTAGGCCGACCCAAGACGACTTGTGATGTCATCGTAATTGATTCGGCCGCCATATTGGATTTAATCAAAAACACGTACACGTTTTTGCAGGTCACAAATTTCAGCGGATCCTCACCAAAATTGGCAGAGACCATCTACAGACCATGCCTGATGAGTGCATTGCTTTCTGGAACAATTGACAGAAGCATTGACCTGTACCAGCCAATCGAAATTTGCGGCGAAGCCGCCAAACAGGAAGTGATTTCATATCTCAGCAATGCTTTCATGTATCAACACCAAATTTAGTACATGTACCTCAGACCCCATCGGGAGGACGCTCAAGAAATTTGGTGACATTTGACCTCTAGGGGGCTCCGTAATTGACAAAAATGCATTTTGGCCAGTAGTTGCTGATGCGCATTATTTTGCAATGGAAGTCAATGGCAGCCCATAGAACCGTCTGGTAAAAAGATATACAATTTTGCACACTAATTGGGGACAGCCCAATAATTCATTTCACCAAGTTTCATGCCGGCACCTCAAGCGCTCTAGCGCCACCAACAGGCCAAAGTTGGACTTGTGTTCACGGACGTAACTTTTGATCTGTTGACCCGAATGGCAAAATGAGGTATCATTGGAATCCTTGGGCCAAGCCGAGTTCACACCCCCACACACCCTATGACGTCAATTTTTGACCTCTGTGTTTAAATCACAGCAAGTGTGATCATATCTCAGTCAATCTTTTATTTTTGATGTGAAACTGATGACCGCAAGTTCCATCTAGTTCATTCTAATGTGTGCGTGCAAGGGTGGGACGGGGTGGGATGGGCAGGGGCGGTTGCGGCGGTGGGCTGGCTGGGGGAGGGGGCGGCGACACTCAGCCCTGGTTCAGCCCCACAAAATCAGTTATGTTTTGATGTGAAACTTGACCTTGTAACTCAGCCAATCTTGGGTTGTATGGCATGGAACTTGCTGTGACTGCTTAAGGCTATATGTCTGATGCAACGGCATTGATTTACATGGTTAATCTGGCCTGCTGATCTCACTGCTTGGCCCCCTCATTGCTGCTTGCAGCTATATTTATTATTATACCTTCTTCTGCCATGGGAGTCTATGGCAGCCCATAGAACCGTCTGGTAAAAAGTTGTGAAATTTGGCACACTGATTGGGGACAGGCCAATAATTAATTGCACCAAGTTTCATGCCGGCACCTCCAGCGCTCTAGCGCCACCAACAGGCCAAAGTTGGACGTGCGTTCACGCACGTAACTTTTGACCCGTTTGTCCGATTGTCAAAAATGAGGTATCGTTGGAATCCTTGGACCAAGCCGAGTTCAACGCACCCTATGACGTCATTTTCCGCCATGATGGATTTTCCGCCATATTGGATTTTATCGAAAGTGAAACTAAAGTTTCACGCCTCACATAGTTTGTCCGATTTTAACGAAACTTAATACATATGATCTTCAGACCAATCCGCACAAAAGTTATCGATTTTTGTCTTCGGAACTAAAACCGTTCGCCCGTAACAACCAATCGAAATATGCGGCGAAGCCGCCAAACAGGAAGTGAGCTCATATCTCAGCAACCCTTTCATCTATCATAACCAAGCTAAGTACATGGACTCAGGACCCAATCAGAGGGATGCTCAAGAAATTTGGTGACCTTTGACCTCTAGGGGGCGCTGTAATTAAGAAACATGGCTTTTGACCTGTAGCAGCAGTTGTGCTTAGAATTAAAACACACTAGTGGTGTCTGGTACTACTGTTGAAGGTCCTTAGGCCGACCCAAGCCAACTTGTGATGTCATCGTAATTGATTCGGCCGCCATATTGGATTTAATCAAAAATACGTACAAGTTTTCGCAGGTCACAAATTTCAGCGGATCCTCACCAAAATTGGCAGAGACCATCTTCAGACTATGCCTGATGAGTGCATTGCTTTCTGGAACAATTGACAGAAGCTTTGGCCTGTACCAGCCAATCAAAATTTGCGGCGAAGCCGCCAAACAGGAAGTGATTTCATATCTCAGCAACGCTTTCATGTATCAAAACCAAACTTAGTACATGTACCTCAGACCACATCGGGAGGACGCTCAAGAAATTTGGTGACATTTGACCTCTAGGGGGCTCCGTAATTGACAAAAATGCATTTTGGCCAGTAGTTGCTGATGCGCATTATTTTGCAATGGAAGTCAATGGCAGCCCATAGAACCGTCTGGTGAAAAGTTGTGAAATTTGGCACACTGATAAGGGACAGTCCCATGATTAATGTCACCAAGTTTCATGCCGGCACCTCAAGCGCTCTAGCGCCACCAACAGGCCAAAGTTGGACTTGTGTTCACGGACGTAACTTTTGACCTGTTGACCCGAATGGCAAAATGAGGTATCATTGGAATCCTTGGGCCAAGCCGAGTTCACACCCCCACTCACCCTATGACGTCAATTTTTGACCTCTGTGTTTAAATCACAGCAAGTGTGATCATATCTCAGTCAATCTTTTATTTTTGATGTGAAACTGATGACAGCGAGTTCCATCTAGTTCATTCTAATGTGTGCGTGCAAGGGTGGGACGGGGTGGGATGGGCAGGGGCGGTTGCGGCGGTGGGCTGGCTGGGGGAGGGGGCGGCGACACTCAGCGCTGGTTCAGCCCCACAAAATCAGTTATGTTTTGATGTGAAACTTGACCTTGTAACACAGCCAATCTTGGGTTGTATGGCATGGAACTTGCTGTGACTGCTTAAGGCTATATGTCTGATGCAACGGCATTGATTTACATGGTTAATCTGGCAGGCTGATCTCACTGCTTGGCCCCCTCATTGCTGCTTGCAGCTATATTTGGGGGCCAAGCAGCGAAGCTGCGAAGCCCCATTGTTTTTCTATGATTTCTTATTGGGGGCCAAGCAGCGAAGCTGCGAAGCCCCATTGTGTTTCTATGATTTCTTATTATTATTATTATTTAACATCTTTCTTCCGCCATGGGAGTCAATGGCAGCCCATAGAACCGTCTGGTAAAAAGTTGTGAAATTTGGCACACCGATTGGGGACAGTCCCATGATTAATTTCACCAAGTTTCATGTCGGCTCCTCGAGGGCTCTAGCGCCACCAACAGGCCAAAGTTGGACGTGCGTTCACGCACGTAACTTTTGACCTGTTGATCCGATTTTGAAAAATGAGGTACCGTTGGAATCCTTGGACCAAGCCGAGTTCAACGCACCCTATGACGTCATTTTCCGCCATGATGGATTTTCCGCCATATTGGATTTTAGTGAAAGTGAAACTAAAACTTCACAGGTCACAAATTTTATCCGATCGTCACCAAACTTGACACACATGCTCTTCAGACCAAGCCGCACAAAAGTTATCACTTTTCGTCTTCGGAACTCAAACCGTTTGACCGAAACAGCCAATCGAAATATGCGGCGAAGCCGCCAAACAGGAAGTGAGCTCATATCTCAGCAACCCATTCATCTATCATAACCAAACTTAGTACATGGACTCAGGACCCAATCAGGGGGACGCTCAAGAAATCTGGTGACCTTTGACCTCTAGGGGGCGCTGTAATTAAGAAACATGCCTTTTGGCCTGTAGCAGCAGTTGTGCTTAGAATTGAAACCCACTAGTGGTGTCTGGTACTACTGTTGAAGGTCCTTAGGCCGACCCAAGCCAACTTGTGATGTCATCGTAATTGATTCGGCCGCCATATTGGATTTAATCAAAAACACGTACAAGTTTTCGCAGGTCACAAATTTCATCTGTTCTTCACCAAAATTGGGAAAGACTATCTTCAGACCATGCCTGATGAGTGCATTGCTTTCTGGAACAATTGACAGAAGCATTGACCTGTACCAGCCAATCGAAATTTGCGGCGAAGCCGCCAAACAGGAAGTGATTTCATATCTCAGCAACGCTTTCATGTATCAAAACCAAATTTAGTACATGTACCTCAGACCCCATCGGGATGACGCTCAAGAAATTTGGTGACATTTGACCTCTAGGGGGCACCGTAATTGACAAAAATGCATTTTGGCCAGTAGTTGCTGATGCGCATTATTTTGCAATGGAAGTCAATGGCAGCCCATAGAACCGTCTGGTAAAAAGTTATACAATTTTGCACACTAATTGGGGACAGTCCAATAATTCATTTCACCAAGTTTCATGCCGGCACCTCAAGCGCTCTAGCGCCACCAACAGGCCAAAGTTGGACTTGTGTTTACGGACGTAACTTTTGACCTGTTGACCCGAATGGCAAAATGAGGTATCATTGGAATCCTTGGGCCAAGCCGAGTTCAACACACCCTATGACGTCAATTGTTGACCTCTATGTTTAAATCACAGCAAGTGTGATCATATCTCAGTCAATCTTTTATTTTTGATGTGAAACTGATGACAGCAAGTTCCATCTAGTTAATTCTAAAGCGTGCGTGCAAGGGTGGGGCGGGGTGGGATGGGCAGGGGCGGTTGCGGCGGTGGGCTGGCTGGGGGAGGGGGCGGCGACACTCAGCCCTGGTTCAGCCCCACAAAATCAGTTATGTTTTGATGTGAAACTTGACCTTGTAACTCAGCCAATCTTGGGTTGTATGGCATGGAACTTGCTGTGACTGCTTAAGGCTATATGTCTGATGCAACGGCATTGACTTACATGGCAAATCTGGCCTGCTGATCTCACTGCTTGGCCCCCTCATTGCTGCTTGCAGCTATATTTATTATTATTATTTAACATCTTTCTTCCGCCATGGGAGTCTATGGCAGCCCATAGAACCGTCTGGTAAAAAGTTGTGAAATTTGGCACACCGATTGGGGACAGTCCCATGATTAATTTCACCAAGTTTCATGTCGGCTCCTCGAGGGCTCTAGCGCCACCAACAGGCCAAAGTTGGACGTGCGTTTACGCACGTAACTTTTGACCTGTTAATCCGATTTTGAAAAATGAGGTACCGTTGGAATCCTTGGACCAAGCCGAGTTCAACGCACCCTATGACGTCATTTTCCGCCATGATGGATTTTCCGCCATATTGGATTTTAGTGAAAGTGAAACTAAAACTTCACAGGTCACAAATTTTATCCGATCGTCACCAAACTTGACACACATGCTCTTCAGACCAAGCCGCACAAAAGTTATCACTTTTCGTCTTCGGAACTCAAACCGTTTGACCGTAACAGCCAATCGAAATATGCGGCGAAGCCGCCAAACAGGAAGTGAGCTCATATCTCAGCAACCCATTCATCTATCATAACCAAACTTAGTACATGGACTCAGGACCCAATCAGGGGGACGCTCAAGAAATCTGGTGACCTTTGACCTCTAGGGGGCGCTGTAATTAAGAAACATGCCTTTTGGCCTGTAGCAGCAGTTGTGCTTAGAATTAAAACCCACTAGTGGTGTCTGGTACTACTGTTGCAGGTCCTTAGGCCAACCCAAGCCAACTTGTGATATCATCGTAATTGATTCGGCCGCCATATTGGATTAAATCAAAAACACAAAAAAGTTTTGGCAGGTCACAAATTTCATCTGTTCCTCACCAAAATTGGCAGAGACCATCTTCAGACCATGCCTGATGAGTGCATTGCTTTCTGGAACAATTGACAGAAGCTTTGGCCTGTACCAGCCAATCAAAATTTGCGGCGAAGCCGCCAAACAGGAAGTGATTTCATATCTCAGGAACGCTTTCATGTATCAAAACCAAACTTAGTACATGTAACTCAGACCACATCGGGAGGACGCTCAAGAAATTTGGTGACATTTGACCTCTAGGGGGCTCCGTAATTGGCAAAAATGCATTTTGGCCAGTAGTTGCTGATGCGCATTATTTTGCAATGGAAGTCAATGGCAGCCCATAGAACCGTCTGGTAAAAAGTTATACAATTTTGCACACTAATTGGGGACAGTCCAATAATTCATTTCACCAAGTTTCATGCCGGCACCTCAAGCGCTCTAGCGCCACCAACAGGCCAAAGTTGGACTTGTGTTCACGGACGTAACTTTTGACCTGTTGACCCGAATGGCAAAATGAGGTATCATTGGAATCCTTGGGCCAAGCCGAGTTCAACACACCCTATGACGTCAATTCTTGACCTCTGTGTTTAAATCACAGCAAGTGTGATCATATCTCAGTCAATCTTTTATTTTTGATGTGAAACTGATGACAGCGAGTTCCATCCAGTTAATTCTAATGCGTGCGTGCAAGGGTGGGGCGGGGTGGGATGGGCAGGGGCGGTTGCGGCGGTGGGCTGGCTGGGGGAGGGGGCGGCGACACTCAGCCCTGGTTCAGCCCCACAAAATCAGTTATGTTTTGATGTGAAACTTGACCTTGTAACTCAGCCAATCTTGGGTTGTATGGCATGGAACTTGCTGTGACTGCTTAAGGCTATATGTCTGATGCAACGGCATTGACTTACATGGCAAATCTGGCCTGCTGATCTCACTGCTTGGCCCCCTCATTGCTGCTTGCAGCTATATTTATTATTATTGGGGGCCAAGCAGCGAAGCTGCGAAGCCCCATTGTGTTTCTATGTTTTCTTATTATTATTATTATTATTATTACGCTTCCGTCATTGAAGTCAATGGCAGCCCATAGAACCGTCTGGTGAAAAATTCTGAAATTTGGCACACTGATTGGGGACATTCTCATGATTAATTTCACCAAGTTTCATACCGGCACCTTGAGCGCTCTAGCGCCACCAACAGGCCAAAGTTGGATGTGCGTTCACGCACGTAACTTTTGACCTGTTGATCCGATTGTCAAAAATTAGGTATTGATAGAATCCTTGGACCAAGCCGAGTTCAACGCACCCTATGACGTCAATTTCCGCCATGATGGATTTTCCGCCATTTTGGATTTCATCAAAATGTCTTAAAACGTATCAGAGGTCACAAATTTTGTCCGATCGACACCAAACTTCACAGATATCATCTACAGACCATGCCTCATTAATGCACTGCTTTTTGTCTCCGGAACTAAAACCGTTCGTGCGTAACAGCCAATCGAAATTTGCGGCGAAGCCGCCAAACAGGAAGTGAGCTCATATCTCAGCAACCCATTGATGTATCATAACCAAACTTAGTCCATGGACTCAGGACCCAATCAGGGGGACGCTCAAGAAATTTGGTGACCTTTGACCTCTAGGGGGCGCTGTAATTAAGAAACATGCCTTTTGGCCTGTAGCAGCAGTTGTGCTTAGAATTGAAACCCACTAGTGGTGTCTGCTACTACTGTTGAAGGTCCTTAGGCCGACCCAAGCCAACTTGTGATGTCATCGTAATTGATTCGGCCGCCATATTGGATTAAATCAAAAACACAAAAAAGTTTTGGCAGGTCACACATTTCATCTGTCGCTCACCAAAATTGGCAGAGACCATCTTCATACCATGCCTGATGAGTGCATTGCTTTCTGGAACAATTGACAGAAGCTTTGGCCTGTACCAGCCAATCAAAATTTGCGGCGAAGCCGCCAAACAGGAAGTGATTTCATATCTCAGCAACGCTTTCATGTATCAAAACCAAACTTAGTACATGTACCTCAGACCACATCGGGAGGACGCTCAAGAAATTTGGTGACATTTGACCTCTAGGGGGCTCCGTAATTGACAAAAATGCATTTTGGCCAGTAGTTGCTGATGCGCATTATTTTGCAATGGAAGTCAATGGCAGCCCATAGAACCGTCTGGTAAAAAGTTATACAATTTGGCACACTAATTAGGGACAGTCCAATAATTCATTTCACCAAGTTTCATGCCGGCACCTCCAGCGCTCTAGCGCCACCAACAGGCCAAAGTTGGACGTGCGTTCACACACGTAACTTTTGACCTGTTGATCCGATTTTGAAAAATGAGGTACCGTTGGAATACTTGGACCAAGCCGAGTTCAACGCACCCTATGACGTCATTTTCCGCCATGATGTATTTTCCGCCATTTTGGATTTCATCAAAATCACTTAAAACGTATCAGAGGTCACACATTTTGTCCGATCGACACCAAACTTCATAGATATCATCTACAGACCATGCCTCATTAATGCATTGCTTTTTGTCTTCGGAACTAAAACCGTTTGTGCGTAACAGCCAATCGAAATTTGCGGCGAAGCCGCCAAACAGGAAGTGAGCTCATATCTCAGCAACCCTGCCATGTATCATAACCAAACTTACTACATGGATTCATGACCCCAATAGGAGGACACTCAAAAACTTTGGTGATCTATGATTTGTAGGGGGTGCTCTAATTAGCAATATTGCATTTTGATCTATAGTTGCTGATGTGTTTTATCGATCTTTTATTTTTTGATGTGAAACTGATAACATGTTCCTTCCAGTTCATTCTAATGCGTGCGTGCAAGGGCGGGGCGGGGCGTGCCAGGACGGGGTGGGACGGGCAGGGGTGATTAGGTGGGGGGCTGGCTGGCGGAGGCACTGACAATACTCAGCCCTGTTTCAGCCCTACAAAATCAAGTATGTTTTGATATTAAACTTGTTGAAAGTGTTGATGGCGGGTATCTGCTGAATTCAATCTTGTCACCGTGGCTACTCCGGCCTATACTGCTTGGCCCCCTCATTGCTGCTTGCAGCTATATTTATTATTATTATTATTCCGCCATTGAAGTCAATGGCAGCCCATAGAACCGTCTGGTGAAAAGTTGTGAAATTTGGCACACTGATTAGGGATAGTCCCATAATTAATTTCACCAAGTTTCATACCGGCACCTTGAGCGCTCTAGCGCCACCAACAGGCCAAAGTTGGACTTGCGTTCACGCACGTAACTTCTGACCTGTTGACCCGATTGTCAAAAATGAGGTATCGTTGGAATCCTTGGACCAAGCCGAGTTCAACGCACCCTATGACGTCATTTTCCGCCATGATGGATTTTCCGCCATATTGGATTTTAGTGAAAGTGAAACTAAAACTTCACAGGTCACAAATTTTGTCCGATCGTCACCAAACTTGACACACATGCTCTTCAGACCAAGCCGCACAAAAGTTATTCTTTTTCGTCTTCGGAACTAAAACCGTTCGCGCGTAACAGCCAATCGAAATTTGCGGCGAAGCCGCCAAACAGGAAGTGAGCTCATATCTCAGCAACCCATTCATCTATCATAACCAAACTTAGTATATATACTCAGTACCCCATGAGGGGGACGCTCAAGAAATTTGGTGACCTTTGACCTCTAGGGGGCGCTGTAATTAAGAAACATGCCTTTTGGCCTGTAGCTGCTGTTGTGCTTAGAATTAAAACACACTAGTGGTGTCTTATAATACTGTTGGAGGTCCTTAGGCCAACCCAGGCCAACTTGTGATGTCATCGTAATTGATTTGGCCGCCATATTGGATTTAATCAAAAACACGTACACGTTTTTGCAGGTCACAAATTTCAGCGGATCCTCACCAAAATTGGCAGAGACCATCAACAGACCATGCCTGATGAGTGCATTGCTTTCTGGAACAATTGACAGAAGCATTGACCTGTACCAGCCAATCGAAATTTGCGGCGAAGCCACCAAACAGGAAGTGATTTCATATCTCAGCAACGCTTTCATGTATCAAAACCAAATTTAGTACATGTACCTCAGACCCCATCGGGAGGACGCTCAAGAAATTTGGTGACATTTGACCTCTAGGGGGCACCGTAATTGACAAAAATGCATTTTGGCCAGTAGTTGCTGATGTGCATTATTTTGCAATGGAAGTCAATGGCAGCCCATAGAACCGTCTGGTAAAAAGTTATAAAATTTTGCACACTAATTGGGGACAGTCCAATAATTAATTTCACCAAGTTTCATACCGGCACCTTGAGCGCTCTAGCGCCACCAACAGGCCAAAGTTGGACTTGCGTTCACGCACGTAACTTCTGACCTGTTGACCCGATTGTCAAAAATGAGGTATCGTTGGAATCCTTGGACCAAGCCGAGTTCAACGCACCCTATGACGTCATTTTCCGCCATGATGGATTTTCCGCCATATTGGATTTTAGTGAAAGTGAAACTAAAACTTCACAGGTCACAAATTTTGTCCGATCGTCACCAAACTTGACACACATGCTCTTCAGACCAAGCCGCACAAAAGTTATTCCTTTTCGTCTTCGGAACTAAAACCGTTCGCGCGTAACAGCCAATCGAAATTTGCGGCGAAGCCGCCAAACAGGAAGTGAGCTCATATCTCAGCAACCCATTCATCTATCATAACCAAACTTAGTCCATGGACTCAGGACCCAATCAGGGGGACGCTCAAGAAATCTGGTGACCTTTGACCTCTAGGGGGAGCTGTAATTAAGAAACATGCCTTTTGGCCTGTAGCAGCAGTTGTGCTTAGAATTAAAACCCATTAGTGGTGGCTGGTACTACTGTTGAAGGTCCTTAGGCCGACCCAAGCCAACTTGTGATGTCATCGTAATTGATTCGGCCGCCATATTGGATTAAATCAAAAACACAAAAAAGTTTTAGCAGGTCACAAATTTCATCTGTTCCTCACCAAAATTGGCAGAGACCATCTTCAGACCATGCCTGATGAGTGCATTGCTTTCTGGAACAATTGACAGAAGCTTTGGCCTGTACCAGCCAATCAAAATATGCGGCGAAGCCGCCAAACAGGAAGTGATTTCATATCTCAGCAGCGCTTTCATGTATCAAAACCAAACTTAGTACATGTACCTCAGACCACATCGGGAGGACGCTCAAGAAATTTGGTGACATTTGACCTCTAGGGGGCTCCGTAATTGACAAAAATGCATTTTGGCCAGTAGTTGCTGATGCGCATTATTTTGCAATGGAAGTCAATGGCAGCCCATAGAACCGTCTGGTAAAAATTTATACAATTTGGCACACTAATTGGGGACAGTCCAATAATTCATTTCACCAAGTTTCATGCCGGCACCTCAAGCGCTCTAGCGCCACCAACAGGCCAAAGTTGGACTTGTGTTCACCGACGTAACTTTTGACCTGTTGACCCGAATGGCAAAATGAGGTATCATTGGAATCCTTGGGCCAAGCTGAGTTCACACCCCCACACACCCTATGACGTCAATTTTTGACCTCTGTGTTTAAATCACAGCAAGTGTGATCATATCTCAGTCAATCTTTTATTTTTGATGTGAAACTGATGACCGCAAGTTCCATCTAGTTCATTCTAATGTGTGCGTGCAAGGGTGGGACGGGATGGGATGGGCAGGGGCGGTTGCGGCGGTGGGCTGGCTGGGGGAGGGGGCGGCGACACTCAGCCCTGGTTCAGCCCCACAAAATCAGTTATGTTTTGATGTGAAACTTGACCTTGTAACTCAGCCAATCTTGGGTTGTATGGCATGGAACTTGCTGTGACTGCTTAAGGCTATATGTCTGATGCAACGGCATTGACTTACATGGCAAATCTGGCCTGCTAATCTCACTGCTTGGCCCCCTCATTGCTGCTTGCAGCTATATTTGGGGGCCAAGCAGCGAAGCTGCGAAGGCACCCATTGTGTTTGTTAGTTTTCTTATTATTGGGGGCCAAGCAGCGAAGCTGCGAAGCCCCATTGTGTTTCTATGTTTTCTTATTATTATTATTATTATTATTACGCTTCCGTCATTGAAGTCAATGGCAGCCCATAGAACCGTCTGGTGAAAAATTCTGAAATTTGGCACACTGATTGGGGACATTCTCATGATTAATTTCACCAAGTTTCATACCGGCACCTTGAGCGCTCTAGCGCCACCAACAGGCCAAAGTTGGATGTGCGTTCACGCACGTAACTTTTGACCTGTTGATCCGATTGTCAAAAATTAGGTATTGTTAGAATCCTTGGACCAAGCCGAGTTCAACGCACCCTATGACGTCAATTTCCGCCATGATGGATTTTCCGCCATTTTGGATTTCATCAAAATGTCTTAAAACGTATCAGAGGTCACAAATTTTGTCCGATCGACACCAAACTTCACAGATATCATCTACAGACCATGCCTCATTAATGCACTGCTTTTTGTCTCCGGAACTAAAACCGTTCGTGCGTAACAGCCAATCGAAATTTGCGGCGAAGCCGCCAAACAGGAAGTGAGCTCATATCTCAGCAACCCATTCATCTGTCATAACCAAACTTAGTACATGTACTCAGGACCCAATCAGGGGGACGGCCAAGAAATCTGGTGACCTTTGACCTCTAGGGGGCGCTGTAATTAAGAAACATGCCTTTTGGCCTGTAGCTGCTGTTGTGCTTAGAATTAAAATGCACTAGTGGTGTCTGGTAATACTGTTGGAGGTCCTTAGGCCGACCCAAGTCGACTTGTGATGTCATCGTAATTGATTCGGCCGCCATATTGGATTTAATCAAAAACACGTACACGTTTTTGCAGGTCACAAATTTCAGCGGATCCTCACCAAAATTGGCAGAGACCATCTACAGACCATGCCTGATGAGTGCATTGCTTTCTGGAACAATTGACAGAAGCATTGACCTGGACCAGCCAATCGAAATTTGCGGCGAAGCCGCCAAACAGGAAGTTATTTCATATCTCAGCAACGCTTTCATGTATCAAAACCAAATTTAGTACATGTACCTCAGACCCCATCGGGAGGACGCTCAAGAAATTTGGTGACATTTGACCTCTAGGGGGCACCGTAATTGACAAAAATGCATTTTGGCCAGTAGTTGCTGATGCGCATTATTTTGCAATGGAAGTCAATGGCAGCCCATAGAACCGTCTGGTAAAAAGTTATACAATTTTGCACACTAATTGGGGACAGTCCAATAATTCATTTCACCAAGTTTCATGCCGGCACCTCAAGCGCTCTAGCGCCACCAACAGGCCAAAGTTGGACTTGTGTTTACGGACGTAACTTTTGACCTGTTGACCCGAATGGCAAAATGAGGTATCATTGGAATCCTTGGGCCAAGCCGAGTTCACACCCCCACACACCCTATGACGTCAATTTTTGACCTCTGTGTTTAAATCACAGCAAGTGTGATCATATCTCAGTCAATCTTTTATTTTTGATGTGAAACTGATGACAGCAAGTTCCATCTAGTTCATTCTAATGTGTGCGTGCAAGGGTGGGACGGGGTGGGATGGGCGGTTGCGGCGGTGGGCTGGCTGGGGGAGGGGGCGGCGACACTCAGCCCTGGTTCAGCCCCACAAAATCAGTTATGTTTTGATGTGAAACTTGACCTTGTAACTCAGCCAATCTTGGGTTGTATGGCATGGAACTTGCTGTGACTGCTTAAGGCTATATGTCTGATGCAACGGCATTGATTTACATGGTTAATCTGGCCTGCTGATCTCACTGCTTGGCCCCCTCATTGCTGCTTGCAGCTATATTTATTATTATTATTATTATTATTACGCTTCCGTCATTGAAGTCAATGGCAGCCCATAGAACCGTCTGGTGAAAAGTTCTGAAATTTGGCACACTGATTGGGGACAGTCTCATGATTAATTTCACCAAGTTTCATACCGGCACCTTGAGCGCTCTAGCGCCACCAACAGGCCAAAGTTGGATGTGCGTTCACGCACGTAACTTTTGACCCGTTGATCCGATTGTCAAAAATTAGGTATTGTTAGAATCCTTGGACCAAGCCGAGTTCAACGCATCCTATGACGTCAATTTCCGCCATGATGGATTTTCCGCCATTTTGGATTTCATCAAAAACACTAAAAAGTCTTCAAAGGTCACAAATTTTGTCCGATCGACACCAAATCTGACACACTTGATCTTCAGACCAAACCTCACAAAAGTTATTCATTTTCGTCTTCGGAACTCAAACCGTTCGCCCGTAACAGCCAATCGAAATATGCGGCGAAGCCGCCAAACAGGAAGTGAGCTCATATCTCAGCAACCCATTCATCTATCATAACCAATCTTAGTACATGGACTCAGGACCCAGTCAGGGGGACGCTCAAGAAATCTGGTGACCTTTGACCTCTAGGGGGCGCTGTAATTAAGAAACATGCCTTTTGGCCTGTAGCTGCTGTTGTGCTTAGAATTAAAACGCACTAGTGGTGTCTGGTAATACTGTTGGAGGTCCTTAGGCCGACCCAAGCCGACTTGTGATGTCATCGTAATTGATTAGGCCGCCATATTGGATTTAATCAAAAACACGTACAAGTTTTCGCAGGTCACAAATTTCATCTGTTCTTCACCAAAATTGGTAGAGACCATCTTCAGACCATGCCTGATGAGTGCATTGCTTTCTGGAACAATTGACAGAAGCATTGACCTGTACCAGCCAATCGAAATTTGCGGCGAAGCCGCCAAACAGGAAGTGATTTCATATCTCAGCAACGCTTTCATGTATCAAAACCAAATTTAGTACATGTACCTCAGACCCCATCGGGAGGACGCTCAAGAAATTTGGTGACATTTGACCTCTAGGGGGCACCGTAATTGCCAAAAATGCATTTTGGCCAGTAGTTGGTGATGCACATTATTTTGCAATGGAAGTCAATGGCAGCCCATAGAACTGTCTGGTAAAAAGTTATACAATTTTGCACACTAATTGGGGACAGTCCAATAATTCATTTCACCAAGTTTCATGCCGGCACCTCAAGCGCTCTAGCGCCACCAACAGGCCAAAGTTGGACTTGCGTTCACGCACGTAACTTCTGACCCGTTGACCCGATTGTCAAAAATGAGGTACCGTTGGAATCCTTGGACCAAGCCGAGTTCAACGCACCCTATGACGTCATTTTCCGCCATGATGGATTTTCCGCCATTTTGGATTTCATCAAAATCACTTAAAACGTATCAGAGGTCACACATTTTGTCCGATCGACACCAAACTTCATATATATCATCTACAGACCATGCCTCATTAATGCATTGCTTTTTGTCTTCGGAACTAAAACCGTTCGCGCGTAACAGCCAATCGAAATTTGCGGCGAAGCCGCCAAACAGGAAGTGAGCTCATATCTCAGCAACCCATTGATCTATCATAACCAAACTTAGTCCATGGACTCAGGACCCAATCAGGGGGACACTCAAGAAATTTGGTGACCTTTGACCTCTAGGGGGCGCTGTAATTAAGAAACATGCCTTTTGGCCTGTAGCTGCAGTTGTGTTTAGAATTAAAATGCACTAGTGGTGTCTGTTAATACTGTTGGAGGTCCTTAGGCCGACCCAAGCCAACTTGTGATGTCATCGTAATTGATTCGGCCGCCATATTGGATTTAATCAAAAACACGTACAAGTTTTCGCAGGTCACAAATTTCATCTGTTCTTCACCAAAATTGGTAGAGACTATCTTCAGACCATGCCTGATGAGTGCATTGCTTTCTGGAACAATTGACAGAAGCTTTGGCCTGTACCAGCCAATCAAAATTTGCGGCGAAGCCGCCAAACAGGAAGTGATTTCATATCTCAGGAACGCTTTCATGTATCAAAACCAAACTTAGTACATGTAACTCAGACCACATCGGGAGGACGCTCAAGAAATTTGGTGACATTTGACCTCTAGGGGGCTCCGTAATTGACAAAAATGCATTTTGGCCAGTAGTTGCTGATGCGCATTATTTTGCAATGGAAGTCAATGGCAGCCCATAGAACCGTCTGGTAAAAAGTTATACAATTTTGCACACTAATTGGGGACAGTCCAATAATTCATTTCACCAAGTTTCATGCCGGCACCTCAAGCGCTCTAGCGCCACCAACAGGCCAAAGTTGGACTTGTGTTCACGGACGTAACTTTTGACCTGTTGACCCGAATGGCAAAATGAGGTATCATTGGAATCCTTGGGCCAAGCCGAGTTCAACACACCCTATGACGTCAATTCTTGACCTCTGTGTTTAAATCACAGCAAGTGTGATCATATCTCAGTCAATCTTTTATTTTTGATGTGAAACTGATGACAGCGAGTTCCATCCAGTTAATTCTAATGCGTGCGTGCAAGGGTGGGGCGGGGTGGGATGGGCAGGGGCGGTTGCGGCGGTGGGCTGGCTGGGGGAGGGGGCGGCGACACTCAGCCCTGGTTCAGCCCCACAAAATCAGTTATGTTTTGATGTGAAACTTGACCTTGTAACTCAGCCAATCTTGGGTTGTATGGCATGGAACTTGCTGTGACTGCTTAAGGCTATATGTCTGATGCAACGGCATTGACTTACATGGCAAATCTGGCCTGCTGATCTCACTGCTTGGCCCCCTCATTGCTGCTTGCAGCTATATTTATTATTATTATTATTCCGCCATTGAAGTCAATGGCAGCCCATAGAACCGTCTGGTGAAAAGTTGTGAAATTTGGCACACTGATTAGGGACAGTCCCATGATTAATGTCACCAAGTTTCATGATGGCACCTAGAGCACTCTAGCGCCACCAACAGGCCAAAGTTGGACGTGCGTTCACGCACGTAACTTTTGACCCCTATGGCCGATTGTCAAAAATGAGGTATCGTTGGAATCCTTGGACCAAGCCGAGTTCAACGCACCCTATGACGTCATTTTCCGCCATGATGGATTTTCCGCCATATTGAATTTTAGTGAAAGTGAAACTAAAACTTCACAGGTCACAAATTTTGTCCGATCGTCACCAATCTTGACACACATGCTCTTCAGACCAAGCCGCACAAAAGTTATTCTTTTTCGTCTTCGGAACTAAAACCGTTCGCGCGTAACAGCCAATCGAAGTTTGCGGCGAAGCCGCCAAACAGGAAGTGAGCTCATATCTCAGCAACCCATTGATCTATCATAACCAATCTAAGTCCATGGACTCAGGACCCAATCAGGGGGACACTCAAGAAATTTGGTGACCTTTGACCTCTAGGGGGCGCTGTAATTAAGAAACATGCCTTTTGGCCTGTAGCTGCAGTTGTGTTTAGAATTAAAATGCACAAGTGGTGTCTGTTAATACTGTTGGAGGTCCTTAGGCGGACTCAAGCCAACTTGTGATGTCATCGTAATTGATTCGGCCGCCATATTGGATTTAATCAAAAACACGTACAAGTTTTCGCAGGTCACAAATTTCATCTGTTCTTCACCAAAATTGGTAGAGACCATCTTCAGACCATGCCTGATGAGTGCATTGCTTTCTGGAACAATTGACAGAAGCATTGACCTGTACCAGCCAATCGAAATTTGCGGCGAAGCCGCCAAACAGGAAGTGATTTCATATCTCAGCAACGCTTTCATGTATCAAAACCAAATTTAGTACATGTACCTCAGACCCCATCGGGAGGACGCTCAAGAAATTTGGTGACATTTGACCTCTAGGGGGCACCGTAATTGACAAAAATGCATTTTGGCCAGTAGTTGCTGATGCGCATTATTTTGCAATGGAAGTCAATGGCAGCCCATAGAACCGTCTGGTAAAAAGTTATACAATTTTGCACACTAATTGGGGACAGTCCAATAATTCATTTCACCAAGTTTCATGCCGGCACCTCAAGCGCTCTAGCGCCACCAACAGGCCAAAGTTGGACTTGTGTTCACGGACGTAACTTTTGACCTGTTGACCCGAATGGCAAAATGAGGTATCATTGGAATCCTTGGGCCAAGCCGAGTTCAACACACCCTATGACGTCAATTGTTGACCTCTGTGTTTAAATCACAGCAAGTGTGATCATATCTCAGTCAATCTTTTATTTTTGATGTGAAACTGATGACAGCAAGTTCCATCTAGTTCATTCTAATGTGTGCGTGCAAGGGTGGGACGGGGTGGGATGGGCAGAGGCGGTTGCGGCGGTGGGCTGGCTGGGGGAGGGGGCTGCGACACTCAGCCCTGGTTCAGCCCCACAAAATCAGTTATGTTTTGATGTGAAACTTGACCTTGTAACTCAGCCAATCTTGGGTTGTATGGCATGGAACTTGCTGTGACTGCTTAACCCTTAAGAACGTAACTATCCGTAAAAGCGTACCGTCACACTTTTGTGTTTGGAATGTTGCTACATAAGTATTCTAATTGCTGCTTAACAATGGGCTACCACTGGTTGGCTAACATGGGCTGACATTGTACATTCTCAAAGTCAAAAATGGTCTCTCGCAAATCACTTTGCCACTACCATTTTGTTATGTCCACATTTTGCAGATCTAGTTTATATTATGATTGTGTGGTCGGGCTATACTGTACATGACAAAATCCACAGAAGTGGCAAGTATTGGGAAGACGTTTATTTACAGGAGGCTACAAATGTTTCTAGCTTCACTGCCATTTATTGCCATATTTCTGAATGTCAGTCATTACACCAAGCACAATAAAACAAGCAAAATGAGTGATTTTTCTAAATTAAATGATGATGTTATTCAGTGTTTAGTCAAATCTCATGGCCACTGAAAAGATGAAAATCAAAATGACCGCGAAATGTACGGAATGCTGGAAACAAACATCGTTCATTCACGAGCTATGAAGCTTTCAGTAACGCACGGCTCAGGAAACCTAGTTTGCTACATTCATGACATTAAAACTCGCACAAGAAATGCGCATACATCTTTATCTTGTCCCATTATAATCACAGCTTTATTTGCGCAATAGCAGTGCATCTATCAAGTCCGTCAATGCAAAACATTACAGCGACCGGCATCTCGAATTTCATTCATTCAGAAAACATTCGTAGTATTTACAGACGCTATACAATTTCATCGATAATATTAGTCATGGCACATTTGAAAAGGCGTCAGCTTACTGATGAAGAGATCAGGGTTATTTTTACATCTAATGACGACTCTGATGTGGACATTGAACATCCGTCTGAGGTAAGAGCAGAGATATTTGCGTGTCCTGTTATCCTTGTGACAATTGTAACACATTGTCAGCGCGACTTCATTTGCGTAATCAGGTGCATGCATGCAACACATGTGATCACATGATGAAAGCATGTGTGTGTGTGGTACTTTGCAATATTCACGTGAAATAAAACAGACCAGGGGCCTCATGTACAAAGCTTGCATACGCACAAAAATGCTGCGTACGTCACTTCTCATGCTCACGTGCGGATGTACGAAGGCTGACTTGAACGTGAGAATGTGAGGTCCTCCACGCAAACTTCATGTCTGGCGTAGGCCTACGCACATTTCCAATGTGTATCGTCAGTTGGCGACACTTACAGGCAATGCAGCGCAACAACATTAGTTGATCGCGAGTCTATGCCTTTATTTGCACAGTATATTGTGAAACGTGGGTTATTAAAAATGATAACACTTCGAAAGTAGTTGACCTTTGACCTGTAGGGGGTGCTGCAATTAGCAATATTGCATTTTGATCTGTAGTTGCGATGTGTTTTATCAATCTTTTATTTTTGGATGTGAAACAGATGACAACATATTCCATCCAGTTCATTCTAATGCGTGGTAGGGCGGGGCGGAACGGGGTGGGACGGACAGGGGTGATTAGGTGGGGGGGCTGGCTGGCGGAGGCGGTGGCAATACTCAGCCCTGTTTCAGCCCTACAAAATCAGTTATGTTTGATGTGACACTTGTTGAAAGTGTTGATCGCGACTGTCTGCTGAGTTCTATCTTGTCGCCGTGGCTACTCCGGCCTATACTACTGCTTGGCCCCCTCATTGCTGCTTGCAGCTATATTTGGGGGCCAAGCAGCGAAGCTGCGAAGCCCCATTGTGTTTCTATGATTTCTTACTATTATTATTATTGGGGGCCAAGCAGCGAAGCTGCGAAGCCCCATTGTGTTTCTATGATTTCTTACTATTATTATTATTATTTAACATCTTTCTTCCGCCATGGGAGTCTATGGCAGCCCATAGAACCGTCTGGTAAAAAGTTGTGAAATTTGGCACACTGATTGGGGACAGGCCAATAATTAATTTCACCAAGTTTCATGTCGGCTCCTCCAGCGCTCTAGCGCCACCAACAGGCCAAAGTTGGACGTGCGTTCACGCACGTAACTTTTGACCTGTTGATCCGATTTTGAAAAATGAGGTACCGTTGGAATCCTTGGACCAAGCCGAGTTCAACGCACCCTATGACGTCATTTTCCGCCATGATGGATTTTCCGCCATATTGGATTTTAGTGAAAGTGAAACTAAAACTTCACAGGTCACAAATTTTGTCCGATCGTCACCAAACTTGACACACATGCTCTTCAGACCAAGCCGCACAAAAGTTATTCCTTTTCGTCTTCGGAAATCAAACCGTTCGCGCGTAACAGCCAATCGAAATTTGCGGCGAAGCTGCCAAACAGGAAGTGAGCTCATATCTCAGCAACCCATTCATCTCTCATAACCAAACTTAGTCCATGGACTCAGGACCCAATCAGGGGGACGCTCAAGAAATCTGGTGACCTTTGACCTCTAGGGGGCGCTGTAATTAAGAAACATGCCTTTTGGCCTGTAGCAGCAGTTGTGCTTAGAATTAAAACGCACTAGTGGTGTCTGGTACTACTGTTGATGGTCCTTAGGCCGACCCAGGCCAACTTGTGGTGTCATCGTAATTGATTCGGCCGCCATATTGGACTTAATCAAAAACACGAACAAGTTTTCACAGTTCACAAATTTCATCTGATTTTCACCAAAATTGGCACAGACCATCCTCAGACCATGCCTTATCACTGCCTAATTTTCTGGAATTATTGACAGAAGCATTGGCCCGTAACGGGCAATCAAAATATGTGGCGAAGCCGCCAAACAGGAAGTGATTTCATATCTCAGCAACGCTTTCATGTATCAAAACCAAACTTAGTACATGTACATCAGACCCCATCGGGAGGACGCTCAAGAAATTTGGTGACATTTGACCTCTAGGGGGCTCCGTAATTGACAAAAATGCATTTTGGCCAGTAGTTGCTGATGCGCATTATTTTGCAATGGAAGTCAATGGCAGCCCATAGAACCGTCTGGTAAAAAGTTATACAATTTGGCACACTAATTGGGGACAGTCCAATAATTCATTTCACCAAGTTTCATGCCGGCACCTCAAGCGCTCTAGCGCCACCAACAGGCCAAAGTTGGACGTGCGTTCACGCACGTAACTTTTGACCTGTTGATCCGATTTTGGAAAATGAGGTACCGTTGGAATCCTTGGACCAAGCCGAGTTCAACGCACTCTATGACGTAATTTTCCGCCATGATGGATTTTCCGCCATTTTGGATTTCATCAAAATCACTTAAAACGTATCAGAGGTCACACATTTTGTCCGATCGACACCAAACTTCATAGATATCATCTACCGACCATGCCTCATTAATGCATTGCTTTTTGTCTTCGGAACTAAAACCGTTCGCGCGTAACAGCCAATCGAAATTTGCGGCGAAGCCGTCAAACAGGAAGTGAGCTCATATCTCAGCAACCCATTCATCTATCATAACCAAGCTTAGTCCATGGACTCAGGACCCAATCAGGGGGACGCTCAAGAAATCTGGTGACCTTTGACCTCTAGGGGGCGCTGTAATTAAGAAACATGTCTTTTGGCCTGTAGCAGCAGTTGTGCTTAGAATTAAAATGCACTAGTGGTGTCTGGTACTACTGTTGAAGGTCCTTAGGCCGACCCAAGCCAACTTGTGATGTCATCGTAATTGATTCGGCCGCCATATTGGATTTAATCAAAAACACGTACAAGTTTTCGCAGGTCACAAATTTCAGCGGATTCTCACCAAAATTGGCAGAGACCATCTTCAGACCATGCCTTATCAGTGTATTTTTTTCTGGAACAATTGACAGAAGCGTTCGCCTGTAACAGCCAATCGAAATTTGCGGCGAAGCCGCCAAACAGGAAGTGAGCTCATATCTCAGCAACGCTTTCATGTATCAAAACCAAACTTAGTACATGGCCCTCAGGACCAACCAGGAGGATGCTCACGAAATTTGGTGACCTTTGACCTCTAGGGGGCTCTGTAATTGGCAAAAATGTATTTTGGCCTGTAGTTGCTGTTGTGCTTAGAATTAAAATGGGCGAATGGGGCGCTGCAATGATGTCATATCTTTGTAAGGCTTTCATGTATCTAAACCAAACTTGACTCATAGTGTTATGAAACCATCCTGATGATGCATAACTGACCTCATCAGGGGGACGCTCAAGAAATTTGGTGACCTTTGACCTCTAAGGGGCTCTGCCATTAAGAAACATGCCTTTTGGCCTGTAGCTGCTGTTGTGCTTAGAATTAAAACACACTAGTGGTGTCTGGCAATACTGTGGAAGGCCCTTAAGTCGACAGAGGACAACTTGTGACATCAACGTAATTGATTCGGCTGCCATATTGGATTTATCAATACATTACTTTCTGGAACAATTGACGAAAGCATTCGCCTGTAACAGCCAATCGACATTGGTGGCGAAGCCGCCAAACAGGAAGTGAGCTGATATCTTAGCAACCCTTTCAGGTATCAAAACAATTCTTGGTACATGGACTAAGGACCTAATTAGAATGATGCTCAAGAAAAATGGTGACCTTTTGGTTGCTGCAATTAGCAAAAATGCATTTTGTCTTGTAAATATTGATGTGTTTGGAATTACAACTTACAAGGAATGTCTATTAACACATTGAGTACCAAAAATGCAGAATTGCGTTTTTTGTTCCCATGAGTTGAGTGGCAAAAATGCAATATTGCGTTTTTAGCTTTTATTTTTTATTACAAAAATAAACACTCTAACACACCTTATGTGTTATTTGGGTAACTATCGAAAACTCATGAAAATGCACAATCTGGACATTTTATCAGGACATTAACTTAAAATTCTGTTTTTTATGGTTGTTGCTTTGGGTTGAATCAGTGACACATGCACGTCAGGTCAAAACCAAGCCATTTTCGTGGGTTTGTCACTAGGTGGCAGTCTCGCCAGGTCACTTCCTGGAAACTTTACAGGCAACACTTCAAACACATCAAAGACGATAAATCTCCAGGGCAATTCCATGGAAAATTACATTTTTGTAACATCCATAACGCCAATAAAATGTGATGGTATGGTATGATGTGAATGATTACATGAAATTTGAGCATTTGCTATGTTTGGCTGAAGAATGTAAATGAGAAAAAATGCACAAAAAATGAATGTTATCATTCACAGCATACAAATGCCAAGGCATTTAACTGGCATTATGGATGTGACAAAAAGTCAATTTTCCATGGAATTGCCCTCCACTAGCCACTGTTTAGCTTGGGATTTCTTAGGAACAGAAGCATGTAGAAATAAACGGTTTGTACAGACTGAGAGCTTAATGTCTTGCCTTTCAAACGAGCTATAGCATGTGTCCATAGCTATAACATAGAATACGCTGTGGCTCTACACAATCGTCAACAATGATCTAGATTGCTGGCACTCTGGGCCAAAGCTTCTGAAAACAGCGTGGCATTCAAAGTGTTAGTACTCTTGGAGTTCCTAAGGCTAACACATACCAACTTGTGACCTCAACATAAATGATCTTGCCACCATCTTAGATTTTGTTCAAAACGCGAAAACATTTTCACAAGTCACAGCTTTTGTCTGTTTGTGAAGTTGGCACTTCAGACTGAGCCTTACATATGTCTTGATTTTTGAAGCCATATTCAGAAGTGTTCAGAACCATATTTAGAACACAGCCAATCAAACAGGAAGTCAGCTCATATCATAGCAACCCTTTCATGTATCAAAACCAAAGGCTGAAGGCTAAAGAAATTTGATGACCTTTCACCTATAGAGGGCACTGCAATTTGCAGAAATGCGTTTTGGCTTGTAAGGCTTCATGTGTTTGCATTTAAATCTTCCTTGCTATTGAAAAAGGCTGGCTGACATGTGGCAATGTTTGATGTCAATGCAATTTAGGTTGATAACTGTTTATGTATAAGAATGTAAAACTTGTGTGAATGTATTTATTCGTATATTCATTTAAAAATTCACTGAGTACTCAAAGTCTTTGTTGAGTAAATAGAAATATATGCAAAAAACATTTGTACTTTATTAATCACAATTTCATAATAGCATAGCTAGTGATGTGTAATTCAATCAATTTACATAGATTTTACAATCTTACAATCTCAAAATTTACATAGATTTTACAATCTTACAATCTCAAAATGTAGGCTAGTTAATCCCAGAGTGTACTTAGTCTGTTAACTTTCAGGGTTATGGACTAAAAGTCATTACTGCAGTCATTGATAATCTGCTACAACTCTGTGGTAGACAAAACCATCTTTAAATATGTGTTGTGATCAAAGTTGTCAAACTTTTTGTCATGTGATTCACATCATTACATGTTTTCTATGTTTAATATATTAACATCTTAACATATTTTCTGAATTATGCTGGTTTGTTATCAAAACATTATTAACAATAAGTGTTCCAATTGAAGAGGTATAAATTGCATGATGTTATGCAAACAAATACCCTGAAAACTAACCTCCTAGATATAGTATGAGACATTTATTTAGAAGTTTTATTTATTTAGATACAGTAGTATGACATTTATTTAGAAGTATTGTATTCAATTTAATGGAAGAAATAGAAAGCACCACATAAAACAATCCTGGAACAAAAAGCAAAGATATCCAAAATAGTAACAAATAAAACTGAGAAAAAACATGAAGTCATTAAATACCCATTACTTCTATTTCCCTTGTACAAAGTACAAAGCCAACGAAATGCAGTTTGCGTCTTGCGTCAGAAAAGTGCAATGTTATAAACAAAGTATAGAAAGGTGGGGCATAGGCAGGACAAGAAAATGCAGGGTAGACAGTAGTATGCAGTTTGTTTACATAAGGCGGTTTATAATAATATAAATTAGATATAAATATGTGCAGTGTATTAGCAGTTACTTTATAAGAGCAGAATAAATAAGGCTATATGATATGAATAAATATGGCTATGTGATATGAACATATGCTAATAATCTACAGCACAAAGTCAATATTCTTAACCGGGCTTGTCAGCTCTTAGTCAGTAGATGGCCCCATGTACAACTCATTACTATTTGTAATGTTGTCCTGTAGTGCTGTTGTAGATTGCCAAGATCAGCTATGAGCCTCAGCAGGTGACAAGGCTGGTGAGGATCCATGAACCTCAAGGCACTGTGACAAGTACAAGTCCGTCTGCACCACCACAACCACCAAGCGAAAAAGAAGATGAGTCTCAGCAGGCTCTCCGTCTGGTACAGGTAGTTCGATAGGCTGCGTGACTTGTGAATGTCCATGAGCCTCAACAGTCCTAACCATTGGTGTGTCCCATGGAACAGACGTATGGAGCAGTTCTGTGCATACCTGTAGCAGTGGTCACACCACAGCTTTGAAACATCTCAGAAGGTATATTCTTTGAAACTGGGCAAACATTATCTGTAAGGTAATTTTAGAGCAGTTGTACATTTACAATAAAGGTATACATTATTTTGTCCTACAGGTTTAAGAAAGCAAAATGTCTATTCATTAACAGTGTATAAAATGTAGGCTACATCCTACTAAAATATGCATAAACATTTAGATTGCATCTTTTGGAGAAAGAAAAGCACAGATACTCACTTAACCTGATAAGATCTTGATAGGCTGAGTTGTTGGTGGATGTCCGTGATCCTCAGCAGGCCTTGTGATTGGTGCAGGTCTCTCACAAGGCTGCGTTCCTGGAGGATGTGACCGGTGCTGTACATTACGAAGGCTACGTTGCTGGCTGGTGTCCGTGAACCACAGCAGGACTGGTGCAGGTCACTCGGAAGGCTGCATGGCTGGCAGATGTCCGTCATCCGCAGCAGGCTCTGTGACTGGTGCAGTTCATTGATCCTCAATCCGCAGCAAGACTGGTGCAGGTCACTCGGAAGGCTGCGTTGCTGGTGGATGTCCGTGATCCTCAGCAGGCCCTGTGTCTGGTGCAGGTCACTCGAAAGGCTGCGTTGCTGGCAGGTGTCCGTCATCTGAAGCAGGCTCTGTGACTGGTGCAGTTCATTGGGAAGGCTGCGATGCTGGTGGATGTCCGTGATCCGCAGCAGGACTGGTGCAGGCCGCTCGGAAGGCTGCGATGCTGGCAGATGTCCGTGATCCGCAGTAGGACTGGTGCAGGCCGCTCGGAAGGCTGCGTTACTGTCTTGTTTTTTTTTAATCCAAATGGTACTCTTCTGAATGTTTCCTCTCAATTTGCCCCCTTTACACATCAGCTGCCTCCAGAAAGCGTGTTTACTCACATGCTTCTCTGATTGCATTGCTGTCCATGGCATTCATGTCATTCAAATGCCCTAGTGCTGGTGGCAACTCCACCAATAAAACTGAGAAAATGCAAAAACATGTAGTCATTTAAGCCCTAATTACTTCTATTTCCCTTGTATTACTAAATGGTTCTATAATAATCTACAGCACAAAGTCAATCTTCTTAACTGGGCTTGTCCACCCTTAGTCAGTAAATAGCCACATCTACAGCTCATTGTCCTTTGTAACGCTGTCCTGTAGTGCTGTTGTAGATTGCGAAGATTAGGTACATGAGCCTCAGCAGGTGAGGGTACATAAGCCTCAACAGGCACTGTGACAAGTACAAGTCCCTCTGCACCACCACAACCACCAATGGAAAAGGAGGATGAGTCTCAGCAGGCTCTCCATCTGGTACAGGTAGTTCAATAGGCTGCGTGGCTTGTGAATGTCCTTGAGCTCAGCTGTCCTCACGATTGGTGTGTCCCATGGAATAGACACATGGACACGTTCTGTCACACCACAACTCTGAAGCATCTCAGCAGGTATATTCTTTGAAACCTAGGCAAACATTATCTGTAAGGTGATTTTGGAGCAGATGTAAATTTACAATAAAAGTAAACATTCTTTTGTTCCACATGTGTAAGAAAGCGAAATGTCTCAACTATTCATTAACATTGTATAACATATACATCCTACTAAAATATGCATAAACATTTAGATTGCATCTTTTGGAAAAAGAAAAACACGGATACTCACATAACCTGATAAAATCTTGATAGGATTGCTGGTGGATGTCCGTGATCGTCAGCAGGCCCTGTGTCTGGTGCAAGTCACTCGGAAGGCTGCATGGCTGGCAGATGTCTGTCATTTGCAGCAGGCTCTGTGACTGGTGCAGTTCATTGGGAAGGCTGCGTTGCTGGCGGATGTCCGTGATCCGCTGCAGGACCGGTGCAGGCCGCTCGGAAGGCTGCGATGCTGGCAGATGTCCGTGATCCGCAGTAGGACTGGTGCAGGCCGCTCGGAAGGCTGTGAAGCTGGGCCTGGGCCAACATTTTCTGTATGGTCATTTGAGAGCAGATGTACATTTACAATAAAAGTCTACATGCTATACACAGGTGAAATAAAGCAGCATGTCTTTTTCTTAAAGTTCACATCCTGTCAAATATGGATGAATCAGAATTAGGATGCCTGTCTTTCAAAAAATGTACAGTTAAATATAATGGGTACTCACATAAAGTCAATATGCCAGAAGATCTGATGACAGCATTTTCAACTCCACACCTCTGAAGTGGTTGGTTCAGTTTTGTCTTACAAATGCATTCAGTCCATTGTATTGTGGTGGTTAATTGTACAGATCCAGCAGTACATTTTAGCAATATGTTAGTGAAGATTCCATATATACCATTATGAAATGCAATGTATAGAGCATCAGTAACTCTTCTGATATAACATCAATAACTCTTCCTTCTTTTTCCTTCTTTGTAATTATCCATGCCAAAACATACTTCACAATAATTCACAATAATATAACAAAACAAAACAAATTAAAAATAGTTCATGCAATATCAACAAGTAAAGTAACATGTTACACACCATCTAAATTACAATCCTTGGTGTGGTAACAAAATACTTATAGTACAGTCACAGCTAAAACAAATCAGTCCCACACAAAAGAACAGCCTAATACAAAACCAGGTCCAAATGAAAAACTTAAAACTTGAAAAACTTAAAATTTAAACCATTAAATATGTCTTATTTCAGGTAGTTGTACAGGACTAATGGCTGGACATTGTCCTGGGTTGATTAAGTAGCCAACTGAATTGTCCTCACCCAATCTAAAACTTAGAAACAAAAACAAACTTTCTTCTTTAAATTCTGCATGTCAAAAAATAGCATTTTTTACATAAACAAAATAATTATCTAAAGTCTGTCAATATATTGTCACATTTGTACATGAAATGATCAACTGATGCGTATTTGAACTACTTTAACAATGCAATTTAGTTTGATTTACCATGTGTATTAGACCCTGTTTACAGAACTGCATACCGCCACTGCAAGTGGACAGTGCTAAATATGTAAATGACTTCTAACATGCAGTGTCATCACTCAAACAAAAATGGTAAGGTGTTCAGTTCAATTGGTATGAAAGATATACACAGTGCTAAGATGCACCTGTCAGTCTCGGCAGACATAGAAATCACTGTGTAGTCCCACACAGGAATATAGCTGTTGTTGCTGTCTTTTTTTTTAATCCAAATGGTATTTTTCTGAATTTGTCCTCTGAATTTGACTCCTTTACACATCACCTGTCTCCAGCAAACATGTTTACTCACATGCTTCTCTCAGCAAATTGCATTGCTGTCCATGGCTTTCATGTCCTTCAAATGCCCTGGTGCTGGTGGCAACTCCACCAACCAGAATGTCCTTGGAGAACCTGCCCTTTTCCAAGAAATATTGATGTTGCAGCGAGATGTAGGCTGGGCCTCTGACCTGTGTTATCTTAAAGGCAACAGAACTGATCCCACAGTAAATGACAGAGATTGTCTGTAATCAGCACTATTTAAGTGATCTTGTACATGTGGTATCATGACTTTACTGTGCCAAAGCATATGTCATTAAGACAACAATAAGGGTGAAGCAGGAACAGTTTTTGTGTCACACTACTGTATATGTTGAAAACTGTGAGTTAGGTGCAAATTGGTGGTGATTTGGACACCTTTGATATGCATGATAAATAGCAATGGAATGACTGTCCACTTGGTATAATTCCATAATTAATGAAAATGGTGACCAAAAAAGTTCCCTGTATAGGGGCCATTTTCCAAAAGAAGTTACACTTTTTGTTTTCTTTCTCTGTTTTTTAACCATTCTTACACAATCTTGAGACAATTCATTTATACACAATTTATTCTTTCACTTCATTGAAGATTGAAGGTATTGTTGTCCTTTAACCCAGTGTTACAATAATAATACCAGTCTTTAACTGACTGTAATATCTGTAAAATAATATGGTTAATTTGATTTTACTGCACTGAAATTGAACAGCTGTGTTTGCTGTTATTGACTGTCTTAACTATAATTAACTGATAATGTTAAGGTTCACAATAACGGTAAAGATAAAAACATTCATTACGATATATGTGTTATGTCCATTCATTATAACTTTAATTTGGACTCTTGTTAGCATTTAAAGCATTACACATAACTTGGTGTAATGGTGGTGTAATACAACCAAAATGAAATAATTTGACAAACATTAACAAGACATATAGCTTAAAATGCTTGAAACAATTAAAGAACGATCCACTGACTTAAAAAAAATCACCTAGATAATAAATCAACTGTATTGTTTTCTGATATTTACACATTCATCTGTATATCTTTACCGTTATTTGCAACTTCTTTTGGAAAATGGCCCCTATACCCCTCCCATGCCCTGCAAGGAGCCGTCCAGTGTATGCTCTCTCCTTGCCACCACCCACCCACCCATCATAACCCCGCTCAGCGGACGGACTATGGAGTAAACTCATAATGACATCATAACATACCCAGAATATAAATACTTACCTATTCAAAGACAAATATCATTAATTGCAGAAAACATTACAACAGTGAGATCAGTATTGCTTCATGAAAACTGTAGTATGTCTGCACAACTTCAACAACAACATCTTCTGTGCCTTTAATGTAAACATGATCTATTAATGTACCTTTTTCAGTTGTAGCTGCTTGCACGTGCTGATTGTATCCATGCCGTTCCAATAACTTTAGAATTGTAGAAGATACAAAGATGTCCTCATTGAAGTCTCCCATGATGAGCTTTCTCCCTGGATACTTCTCAAGTTCAAAAATGACCTGTAATAACTGCTCTCGAAACATGTCAATCTTATAAGAGCTGGGCCTGTACAACACAGCAGCAGTCAAATTTGCATGAGGTATTTCAAAATACAGACATTCCAAATTGCATCTTTCTGGAATTGACACCTGCACATCAATGTTTTCTGAACAATACACACCAACTCCACCTCTTTGTTGTTGTTTCAGCGCTGCAAAGGCTGGCTCGGAGTCATCGTAACAGTTCCCCCTCGGATTGTGTTTGAAGACGTATCCTGGAAGTTGTGGCTCTTCATCAGTGTCTACATTGAGCCATGTCTCTGTTAAGCAAATACAGTCAGCATTCATGAGGGCTTTATGGGATTGAACATCCTGAATGTGAGCATTCAAACTCTGCACATTGTGAAGTGCTACTGTGCACACAGGGTTCATGTTGGATGAAACAGACATTCCAAAGTTAAACTCAGGCAAGCTTTTCATAGCCGAATCTACTTTGTTATCACAAAATATGGCAGATTCTTTGAAGTCCTCAATTATCAGCCCACCAAGAGTTCTCACGCGACTCAATGCAACATATGCTTGCCCTGGAGCAAAGATCTTCTTGAGTGATACAACAGCCCTTTCAACAGTAAGCCCTTGACATTTATGTACAGTTACTGACCAGGCCAGGCTAATCGGCAGTTGCCTTCGTACTCCACCATTATTAGCCACTTGTTCCTCTTGCACTTCCACTATCGTTGAACGTTCGGAAACCCTTTTTGCTTTTGACCTCTGGATCTTTCCTACATTAGGGTCTTCAAAGTCCACATGGATAGCTGCAGGCATGTCATCGTCTTGTTGACTTTGAATGATTTCCACGACTGTACCACATGCTCCGTTGACAAGGCCATCAGACACATCTATATTTTTCTTCAACATGACCCTTGCTCCAACACCCAACGAAACACATTTAGGCAAGCAAGAGTTGAAAACTTTTGTGTGAAAGCCAACTTTCCGTTCCATTCTTCCAGTTTTGGGATTTCGGACAAAGTCTTGAGCACGTATGCTGATTGCGTCTGGGCAGATGTCTTGCAGTCTCTTCACGTTATATTCATCAACCTCCGCATTTGTAGCATACACATGAATGTCTGTAGATTCTTCACCAGTTTCACGCTGCCTCAGTGTGAGAACATCACAGTCGGTGAGAGGTTCGTTCTTTTTACGGACTCTGAGACGATTAAGCATTTCCGCAAATGCTGCATTTTCTTGTCTAACAACTTTAGTCAGTTCTGCAACCTCAAAGTTATTGTCCCACAGGTTGGCTCCTTTGTTTTCAGCAAAAAGAGGTGTGCCTTTCACAGGCTTGAGTTGGAAAAAATCACCCACACAAATCAGGGAAACTTTTGCAAACAAGGAATAATCACCAGTCTGCTTGATTTGACGCAGTCTACCATGAATGTAGGCCAAAAGACGGTGGTCGACCATGGACACTTCATCAATGATCAGTATTTGCAAGCTGCCCATTTTGGTTCGCAAAGAATTGACTTTCTCATCACCTAGTGGTTGATATGGCAGTTTGACATTTGCACCGATGGAGAATGTATTGTGAATTGTTGCAGCGCCAATGTTATATGCAGCCACTCCTGTAGGTGCTGTTAGAAGCACAGTGAGGTCCTCAGGATTTTCAGCAATCTGTGACAACAGCCTGGTAGATTCGTAATGTATCGCTTTGATTAAATGGCTTTTCCCCGTTCCTGCTCCACCAGTAATGAATAGTCGCAATGGTTCAGGATTTTGTCCAAACAGTTTCTGCAAACACCACTTACGAACAGCATAGAATATGGCAGACTGTTCTTCATTTAATGATCGTAATAAATGCAATGCATCTTGTCTGGGCATTGACACATGATTTGTTTCCAAAGTGCATGTAGTCTGTGGGTTTGCTGTCAGGTCAGGAATGAGTTTGTCATCATCATCACCTTCATCATCTACAACTTTTTCTTTCATCAGATCCAAACAACGAAGACGTTCCCTTTCTGTTTCAGGACATATCTGAGCCCAGGCATCTTCTAAATCAAATTTGTCTTCCAGCAACTGTTTAGCTCTGTCAATCTCATCACTTTCTTTTTCAAATAAAGCTTTGTTGGTATCCACAATCGACTGCACTCTTTGAACATCAACACCACATTTCACTGCACCATTTTTATAGAAATCCTCATATGTATCAAACTGGGGCGGTTTGAGGTGACAGTCTTCATAGTAAGGCAGAAACAGTTGCAGCAACGAATGGAAGTACTTTTCGGGGTTTTTTGTGGGAGAAAATCTGGGATACCTCACAACAGCAGGTTCAGTTCGGGTCCTTCGTTTCACAAAGCCACAGTTGTTGTTGAGCTGTATTATGTCATGTGAATCTCTTTCAGTTGGAACCTGTGACTTTGATAGAACTCTGTATTCAGAACAAAAACTGGCCAGACATAAATCCTCAAATTGTGCATTCTGGGGTCTGCTCTTATACCTCTCAATCACATTGGTCATCCAAATGCTGCTTTCATCATTACACTGTTGGAATTGGGCTTTATTTTGGAGGACGTGCAACGGTAAACTCATCCTAACAGGGTTATCACCAACTGGAATGAACTGTACGTCACGAGAGCATTCTTTCAAGTGCATATGTGTTAATCGATACACTGCCTCTTGGGCTGAAACTTCTCTGTTGTGTAGGTAAACACTTCCAAGCTGTTTGAATGCTGCTTTTGCATCAAGGTTGCCATTCATTGACTCATCTTGGGCACGTTGTAAGAGCAAACCCATTTCTTGTTCTGCTTTTGTGATGTACGACAGTATGTAGACCACAACTGAAAAGGCATCTGTGACATACTGGATATCCATATTGCCTTGCCAAGCACGGAGTAAGTCTTTGTTGTACTGGTTCACCCAAATGTCTCCAGGATTTCGTTTCAGGACAATGCTTTTCTTTTTGGAACATATGTTGTACGCCTTTTCAAACAAACCTTGATCTATCCCAAGAGACTCAAAAAATGCATCGGCTGTATCAAAATTCATGTCAGGCATGGTCAACGCAGTTTTAACATTCTTTATTATTGCACTAGCACTTGTATTGGCATCATTGCCGTTCAAATCCTCACAGTTACCGCCTCTTGTGATGAAAGTACAGGTTGATGGTGGCCGTGGGAAATTGAACCTGCACACTGTGTTTTTCTTCCGGCAAGTCTTAGAGTGTCTTGTGCTGTGCCTCTGTACGCTGCTTACAACGTCGTAGAGCTCTGCATCTGTTTCTGGTGGCATTTCACAGGTGATGTATGTATCTATGAACTGTGCCACTTCATCATCACTCTCTTTATCAATCTTGGGAGCATTTTCAACCCAAAAAAGACAGTGGACATGAGGAGAACCACGCTGTTGAAATTCAACACGATAAAAGTAGTCCTTTATTTTCCCTATGGGTTCTGCTGGCGACATGATTACATCACGGAGAAAGCAATGCCATCTGTGATCAAACATTCTTGCCGCTGTCACAGGGTTTCGACGTATGAGTCCACATTTGTCAGACCAGTCAAGATCGTCAACAGACATTTGTTTACCTTCTATTCTTAGAATAGAGTTTAGCATTTCAGGCCATCTCAAATCTGCAGAGCTAAAAGATGCAAAGAACGTGGGTATGGAGAGTTGTCTTATCATGGCAAATAAATCTTTCTGAACTGACATCCAGTATGGAGGTGTGCCACGAATTCCTCGTAAGAACTTGTATCCTTCGTCATTACGCAATATTTTACCCAACGACTCTGAGTTCAACAACATGTCTGGTGATGCGTCTTTCAGAGAGGAGTTGCCGCCACCTTTGCGTAATGCCACTGATACACCAGATACAACTTGATGCACCTCTGATATGTATTGTGCGTAAAAAATGAAGTCTGTGTTCTGTGCAAAACGCCCATCTGCATTCAGAATGCGTGTATTCAGGTACCGTGACAGACTTATTTTGGACTCTCTTTCATCATGGAATGTAGGTCCACCAGATGGATACAAAACAGGGAAACATTTTGCCTCGTTGGTTTTATCGGACAGCAACCTCACTGGACTGTTACCTTCACCTGGTGCCACATTAAGTATATCCTGAAAATTCTGATCAATGATCTCTGAACCCAGATCGACAGGTTGTAATGATGTATCTGACAAAAGCCCATTCTGGTCTTTGATATAAGTCACATCTTCCTCTGCTTGCTCTTCAGGAACATTGTCATCATCACTGTTAGCAGGTGTTTCCTGTTTGGTACTTTCCTCATGCTGGTCAGTGCCATTCAGAGAGTTTACCCATTCGTCATTCATAGTCACATCACCGTACCATTTATTGTTTGCCATCAAATACCTCAGTGCATTTCTGACACGATCAGTGTGGACGTACATGTACTCATAATGACCTTTATACGTCAACTTGCGTTTCAGTTTCACTCTTATCATCTTGTCATCACATTCATTTCTTGGGAGTATATTTGTCACACCTGCGTTATTAACTGGAACAGAGACGCAAGGACCATGGCAAGCTCTCTGGCGGCCTCGAGGTAAACACAACAGCTTCATGAAGGGAATGTGACGTGCAATGAGATGTTGTTCCAAAGAGTTCAGACATTTAAGTTCCGCTGGAATATCATCCAAATGCATGTTGTTGGTAACACTCTCTTCGGGAAGTTTTCCTCCAAGTATTTTACGATGACATGTATGGCAAATCCATAATTTGCTTGATGGACTATCAGACAAATGACATTTCTGATCACATTCAACATCACACACATGTAAATATTGCAATGTCATGCATCTATTAGCCAATGCAGCCACTTCTTCTCCTTTTCTTTCATAGCAATGTCTTTTACACTCAACCACTTGCTTCCTGAAGAGTAAACGGTGACATACTGAGCATACATATTCAGGACCACAGCTGACCTCCTGACGAAAATGATCAATAGCTAGGCCAATGTCTTCCTGTTTCTTCTGCCATATTAAACAACTCTCACGACTTCTTTTGATTTTATTTATACGGATGTTTTCATTTTCTTGATACTTCCTCTTGTTATGCTCTTTAATTTTGTTCTGGAATCCAATGTTTTTCTTGTATTTCATATGACTGTAATCACGGACAAGTTTCTGAAATTTGCTGTTTGTTTTATATTTAACTTTAGAATAATCACGGACAGCATTCTGATGTTTCTGGTTTCTCCTGTATTTGTCCTTAGAATAAGCACGGACAGCATTCTGATGTTTCTGGTTTCTCCTGTATTTGTCCTTAGAATAAGCACGGACAGCATTCTGATGTGTCTGGTTTCTCCTGTATTTGTCCTTAGAATAAGCACGGACAGCATTCTGATGTTTCTGATTTCTCCTGTATTTGTCTTTGGAATACTCTCGTACCTTTGCTTGAAAATCTGTATTTTCCTTATATTTCTTTTGAAAATAAACACTTCGGAATTTCTGAAATTTTGGATTAGTTTGATATTTTCTCTGAAAACGCTGAAGCACGAATTTCCTAAAGTCCAGATTTGTTCTGTATTTCTTTAGAAAATAGTCACGAGAGCACTGGCGCTTAGTCTGTTTGGCAAGCTCATCTTTCTGGTACTTATCTTTGACATATTGAACTTTTCTCTGTCTGTAATCATTATCATTTTGATATCGTTGGCGGTCTTTCTTTGCTTTCACATTTTCTGATTCATCGTTCAACTTTCTCTTTCGTGTTGACCTCAAGTTGTCATCAATCTTGACTGGCTGGCATGTTCCTGCACACGGCCTCCCTGCATCATTGTGTTGTACACATTCAACAACTTCATAATGATTGCCAGTGTGATTTAAATAGATCCAATTATCTCTACATGTCTGAGAGTCTATAGGTCTGTGCATATTCCATCTTCCATCATTGAAAGTAAATATAGTTGTTTGCAATAAGTCAGCAGCAGCAAAAATATCAATCTCTTTTGCCCATGAACCACAGTAGTAGATTCTTGATTTACTCACATAGTCCTGCACAGATGTGTATTCTTCCCTCAGATATGTTTCAAATTTGGCGCTGTTTCTCTGAAGGTGTTTCACGACAGCCCGTCTTATTTTCAAATGCTTGTCTTCATTGTGACAAATGCTTAAGGCTAGGCTACGGTAAAAGCAATTCCCGTCAGGTTTTATGCTTCTTATCTTACAGGGACATCCCATGTCATCGAGATCAGTGGTTGCCATTAGGCCTAAATCAACATTTTCATTTTGAAGATCTAAACATCTGCACAGTGCATCCTGGTCATGACGAGTTAAAGGTTTAAAAACCTGTTTGTGAAATCTTACATCACTTATAATGACATCATCAGTTGCCTGCAGATTACGCTTTAAAGACTGTTTGTGTGTTTCTACATTGACAAGAATGACATCGTCTGTTGTACTTTCATTGAATGACTGCTTATCCTGTTTGGTCTCTGGTTTCTTTACATTACACTCACAGCTTCTGTTTTCGTCCTTTGATGCACGATCTCTGTTCAGAGTTACACCAAATTCATGTACATACAGAGGTCTGCAAACGTTTTGTTGAACATCCTTACCGGGCACTCCTTTCAAAACATCACTGTAGAGTGTTCTGTTGCTTACATTGGAACGGGCATTTGTGTCTCGTTTTGTCTGCAACTGTTCTGTGCAATTTGTGGCATTTCCTACAACCTTTGGTGGCTTATGCAACCCACTTACAAATTCCTGCCGTTGGTACACTTTAGGCCTACCCTTCACAGAATCACTGTAGAGCGGACAGCAGTTAGCAGAGCTCGTTGTGCAGCTGGATGAGTCAGTCATCTGGGCGGTAGCATGAGTTACTGCTGTGACTCCAGTTACCTCAAACCGTGGTGTGCTTACGCCAAAAGATCGTGCAAAGTCATAAACAGATGTGATCAGGGCCTGTACAGAGCTGAAGTATGCAACACAACTTGTCCTCTGACCTTTCTGGTTGACGTTCCTGTTTGCATGTGAATCAACAAAGGCAAACCTTGCTCCTGCATTCACTATAGCACATGTATTAGCACAAATGGTTAACAAACAGCCATCATTGCTAAACAGTGCCCGCTGCAGTGCTACATCAAAAGGCATGGCAACATCACGCAAAGCATGGTCATAGTCATCAACGTGAATAAATCCAGTGTAAGATTCAGCAAAGTTTATTGCAAAATCACAATTCCACACTTCATATTGCCTAGGTAATTCAGACACAGCAATGTAACCCCTTCCATGGTCTCTTATTTTACCCTGTACGCTCATTGACCTGTATAGAACAGCTCCCTTAATCAAAACATCATCAAGATCTCCAGTTTCCCAGCTCCACACGTTCTTCATCTTGGACTTCAAAACAGCGGTCAAGCTGATGGCACCACACTGCTTGTTGCGCACATTTCCAAACCGTGAATCGCCTTGATGAAAGGACCCCATCAGCACAGATCTCTCTGGGAAGTCAACAGATTCATTCAAAGAACAACAATCAGTAGCATTATTTTCTTTCACATTACTTGACAATGAGTTTACAACAGAGTCATGGCACATATTCAGAGAGTTGGTAGAGTTTGTTTGAGAGTTGGTAGAGTTTGCTTGTATTGCGTCCGAAGACTGTAACTGGCATTGTAACTGGCATTGTAACTGGCATTGTAACTGGCAGTCCGAAGACTGTATAGCGTCCGAAGACTGTGTGTGGGCTTTTTTACGAGGACGCCCAACCTCGTCACAGGAGACCAAGTCAACCTGCGCCACCGGGGACCTCTTGCTCGGCACCTGTAACACAGAAAACCCATCATAAAGTTACCAAGTCTAACATACCATACTTCTTTAATAATTCCATCATTAAAGCAACTAATATACTCATACTTTCAGAACAGTAATGTAAATATATTTAGATCATAAATATTCAGCAACTTCTCAAAAGGAAATATGGCGAGTTTTCACATAGGTCTCCTTTTCTCAAGGTCACTGAGTACTGTTGGTATGAAACAAAATCAAAACAATCAGTTTTTCCTAGCTCGAGTTGCTACAACCAGCAGCTACCGGTAAAAACAAACATTTTCATTTTTTGTACCGACAATACTTGGTCACCTTGAGAAACGTAGATCTATGTAAGCACTCGCTGGATTTCTCCTTTAAATTAGACATGCAGCACATCCTTCATTAAAATCAAATACATTCAAAATGTAAGCGGCATATTTCAAGCAAACATAAAAACTACTGTAAATAAGAATTGGGAGAAACATATCAAATGTGTCCAACATTACATGTTTCCTATTAAACACTCATAATACATCAGGACAGATAGTAAAGCTCAACAGCCTGACCTCAGTGGACCTCAAGTCAGCCTTTCTCTTCTTGGCCGCCCTGGACCGCTTGCTTGGACACGGCATCTGCAAAACACACAGAAAACACATCAGAAATATCATACAGTTACCACTAATACTTTCATCAGTTCTGATAAACAGGCAATAACAATGTACATATTTACATCATAAAGACTCTTTAACTTCTGAACTTAAGACAGGGCTCTACATTTAAAAAAAAAAAAATCCAGGAGCACTTATGCGCCCAAGTTAAAAGATTTAAGGGCACAGAAAAAAATCTGGTTGCACAGTCGGTTCTGTACTTAACTTACACATAATGTAACATTGCACTGCAGCTAACAGTTAAACATGCCAGTACACCAATTGCGAACAATAAAAATGACTGACATACCTGCCTACTTTATTTTCAATCCGTTATATTTTTCTGCATTTTGTTAATGTAAAATAATTGCATTGGCGTAGCCCATTTGCATTTAGCCTGTATATCAAGTATCTTGCCAAATGTAATTTATTTATTTGTGAATCCATCCGTAGCAAATCCAAATATGCCTATGGTGACCTATCTGACTGCATACTGCCCACTACTAAAACCAGGACTAACGCCAATTTTCTTTTCCACAAAAACCAACATAGTCTAATCAAGGATATTTATATTTTTTTGAAATATTTGCCTTGATGGGGGCAGTAGGCAAATGTTACTTTCAATTTGCACTTCCTGCTAGGGTAGGCCACACTGCATTTATCATAAGGGGTGATATGTAGCTTTATAGCTATTATTAATCTGCTAAACAAATGAACATCTGGAGGATTGTTACATACCACTAAGCCTACACACAACTACCATGAAATGGAACCTATTGCACACATTTACAGCTACACCCTAGTTAGGCATACACATTCTTGACCTAAAGTACAAAGCATACGAGACAGGAATAAAACTAATCCAAGCTCAGGATGAGCAACTACGTGAGCATCTCTGTCCAAAGCCCAGCAACCCACTTCAACCTGCATCCCGGTATACAAATCAGACTATTAACCAAATGTTAGGATTAACTTCCAATACAGCAGTAATGTTTCCCTCTACACCTCTTAAATCCTCCTTCCTTGCTTTCATATGCATGCCACACCACATTCATCCATAACCCAAATAATACCACACATCACCACTGAAAACTACTGCAGGAGTCCCTGCAGCGATTCTCATGACTTTCTACTCTGAGGCCATAGAAATTACTCTGAATCAGCGCATATCAGTGTAATATACTAGTTTTTCTGTCCAGAACTGTAAGGCATTTCAATGCCATACACAAGGCCGAGCACAGCTGTAATTATTCCAGATCAACATATGCCATATTTCTTACTAGCATTACGGTTTTACATTTTGCAGGCAATGCAGCATAAAAGTTTCAAAATTTCCCTAGAAGTTGTACATAAAAGCCCTGAAACATTTAACACTTACCTTCAATTAACTTGCTCAAAAAGGAATCCAAAATCTGGAAAACATTTAACATATATAGTTTATGAAAGATACAAACTTAGCATTTACAATTACATAGATATGTACTTTGAGCTTACAAACGAGTGATTTTGCTTGTAATTGTAAAAGAGTATTTTAGCCGTAACCTACGAATTCATAGCTATGATTTTAGCAGCCTCGGTCACATTCCACCCAAACAAGACCAATTTAACCTAGGATAACTTCACATCCTCTGTTTAAGATCAATTAAATTACTTAATTTGTTAAGAATTGTACATAGTTACCTGCCTTTACACACGGTGTACATGAAACGGAGCCATACATTTGTTTAATCAACTCCTACGGGTTTGCTATGTTCTCCCGCAGCTATAACTTAGCTGCTAGAAGTCTGTCTCTGATTTAGCAGAGAATGTCTAAATGGGCTCTGCTAACATTAAGGTTAACTTGCATTCCAAACGGATTTCAAGATCAGACATGACTCCAAAACTCAACCAAGGTTATAGTACCGAAAAACGTTTTCCAACACAGTTAGAATCTATTCAAAATGAGTTCAGTTAACGTTACCACAAAGTTAATTGCTCACAATCAAACGTGCCTAACAACGTTAGCCTGCATCATGGCGTGAAGCATCATGCCAGCATGATGTAAACTTAATTCGATGATACAACGTATTTCATGAGATAACGGCCAGTTCTCAACACATTGCCTGCTTCCATAGGATAATATGTTTTATGTAACGTTAGGCTATTAAAGTTACTAATTCATTTTTACACAATTGCTACCTTTCCTGTCTGCCTAACTTTAACGTTAACGTTTGTCGTTCATAGTGTGACACTAAAACGTTAGCTGCTAACACATTTAACAAAGGTGGCTCTCCAGATGCACCTCAGCTAGACATATTTTCATATTTTTGTGTGCCTATTCTGTTATAAGTAGATCAAAACCAAATATACAGACATATCAATTCATTTTCTGGAGACGTTAACTTTGCGTCTTACCTCAACAGTTGTAGTCAGCTAAAAGAAAGATGGTAGATGTCACAGACGAGATAGTGGATGATACTCGTCACAATAAAAGTCCCTACTTCATTTGCCATTCTCGACATCAAAATATTTCCACACAGAACACAAAATACATTTGATGGAAAGGTTAGAGATTACAGGTGATAGGTTAAAAAACAAATATCACCATGAAACTTAACTACCATGAAACGTATTACTATCATAAAAAACATCATTGTTGTATTGCAAGTTTTCTGAAATCTCATATCCAGACTCAGCAAATCAGGCAATATCTGCATAAAATGTGGTAGGCCTAATTTGCATGATTAAAAAAAAGAAATGTGAATAAAGGATAAAGTCAGACAAAAATATTTGTATTTTATTGACATTACATAGGCTCCAACATTTGGTAACAGTCACACCATTATTGCACCCAACATATATCTGAAAACACATCTGATTGAAGCTGTATCATAACCAAACTTAGTATACAGACTACTGACCCAATCAGGAGGATGCTCAACAAATTTGGTGACCTTTGACCTCTAGGGGGCACTGCAATTAAGAAACATGCCTTTTGGCCTGTAGCAGCAGTTGTGCTTAGAATTAAAACGCACTAGTGGTGTCTGGTACTACTGTTGAAGGTCCTTAGGCTGACCCAAGTGAACTTGTGATGTCATCGTAATTGATTCGGCCGCCATATTGGATTTAATCAAAAACATGTACAAGTTTTCGCAGGTCACAAATTTCATCTGTTCTTCACCAAAATTGGTACAGACCATCTTCAGACCATGACTGATGAGTGCATTGCTTTCTGGAACAATTGATAGAAGCATTGACCTGTACCAGCCAATCGAAATTTGCGGCGAAGCCGCCAAACAGGAAGTGATTTCATATCTCAGCAACGCTTTCATGTATCAAAACCAAATTTAGTACATGTACCTCAGACCCCATCGGGAGGACGCTCAAGAAATTTGGTGACATTTGACCTCTAGGGGGCACCGTAATTGACAAAAATGCATTTTGGCCAGTAGTTGCTGATGCGCATTATTTTGCAATGGAAGTCAATGGCAGCCCATAGAACCGTCTGGTAAAAAGTTATACAATTTTGCACACTAATTGGGGACAGTCCAATAATTCATTTCACCAAGTTTCATGCCGGCACCTCAAGCGCTCTAGCGCCACCAACAGGCCAAAGTTGGACTTGTGTTTACGGACGTAACTTTTGACCTGTTGACCCGAATGGCAAAATGAGGTATCATTGGAATCCTTGGGCCAAGCCGAGTTCACACCCCCACACACCCTATGACGTCAATTTTTGACCTCTGTGTTTAAATCACAGCAAGTGTGATCATATCTCAGTCAATCTTTTATTTTTGATGTGAAACTGATGACAGCAAGTTCCATCTAGTTCATTCTAATGTGTGCGTGCAAGGGTGGGACGGGGTGGGATGGGCAGGGGCGGTTGCGGTGGTGGGCTGGCTGGGGGAGGGGGCGGCGACACTCAGCCCTGGTTCAGCCCCACAAAATCAGTTATGTTTTGATGTGAAACTTGACCTTGTAACTCAGCCTATCTTGGGTTGTATGGCATGGAACTTGCTGTGACTGCTTAAGGCTATATGTCTGATGCAACGGCATTGACTTACATGGCAAATCTGGCCTGCTTATCTCACTGCTTGGCCCCCTCATTGCTGCTTGCAGCTATATTTATTATTATTCCTCTGCCATTGAAGTCTATGGCAGCCCATAGAACCGTCTGGTGAAAAGTTGTGAAATTTGGCACACTGATAGGGGACAGGCTCATAATTAATTTCACCAAGTTTCATACTGGCACCTTGAGCGCTCTAGCGCCACCAACAGGCCAAATTTGGACTTGCGTTCACGCACGTAACTTCTGACCTGTTGACCCGATTGTCATAAATCAGGTATCGTTGGAATCCTTGGACCAAGCCGAGTTCAACGCACCCTATGACGTCATTTTCCGCCATGATGGATTTTCCGCCATATTGGATTTTAGTGAAAGTGAAACTAAAACTTCACAGGTCACAAATTTTGTCCGATCGTCACCAAACTTGACACACATGCTTTTCAGACCAAGCCGCACAAAAGTTATCCCTTTTCGTCTTCGGAACTAAAACCGTTCGCGCGTAACAGCCAATCGAAATTTGCGGCGAAGTCGCCAAACAGGAAGTGAGCTCATATCTCAGCAACCCATTGATCTGTCATAACCAAACTTAGTCCATGGACTCAGGACCCAATCAGGGGGACGCTCAAGAAATCTGGTGACCTTTGACCTCTAGGGGGCGCTGTAATTAAGAAACATGCCTTTTGGCCTGTAGCAGCAGTTGTGCTTAGAATTAAAACGCACTATTGGTGTCTGGTACTACTGTTGAAGGTCCTTAGGCCGACCCAAGCCAATTTGTGATGTCATCGTAATTGATTCGGCCGCCATATTGGATTTAATCAAAAACACGTACAAGTTTTCGCAGGTCACAAATTTCATCTGTTCCTCACCAAAATTGGCAGAGACCATCTTCAGACCATGCCTTATCAGTGTATTTTTTTCTGGAACAATTGACAGAAGCGTTCGCCTGTAACAGCCAATCGAAATTTGCGGCGAAGCCGCCAAACAGGAAGTGAGCTCATATCTCAGCAACGCTTTGATGTATCAAAACCAAACTTAGTACATGGCCCTCAGGACCAACCAGGAGGACGCTCAAGAAATTTGGTGACCTTTGACCTCTAGGGGGCTCTGTAATTGGCAAAAATGTATTTTGGCCTGTAGTTCCTGATGCGCATTATTTTGCAATGGAAGTCAATGGCAGCCCATAGAACCGTCTGGTAAAAAGTTATACAATTTTGCACACTAATTGGGGACAGTCCAATAATTCATTTCACCAAGTTTCATGCCGGCACCTCAAGCGCTCTAGCGCCACCAACAGGCCAAAGTTGGACTTGTGTTCACGGACGTAACGTTTGACCTGTTGACCCGAATGGCAAAATGAGGTATCATTGGAATCCTTGGGCCAAGCCGAGTTCAACACACCCTATGACGTCAATTTTTGACCTCTGTGTTTAAATCACAGCAAGTGTGATCATATCTCAGTCAATCTTTTATTTTTGATGTGAAACTGATGACAGCAAGTTCCATCTAGTTCATTCTAATGTGTGCGTGCAAGGGTGGGACGGGGTGGGATGGGCAGGGGCGGTTGCGGCGGTGGGCTGGCTGGGGGAGGGGGCGGCGACACTCAGCCCTGGTTCAGCCCCACAAAATCAGTTATGTTTTGATGTGAAACTTGACCTTGTAACTCAGCCAATCTTGGGTTGTATGGCATGGAACTTGCTGTGACTGCTTAAGGCTATATGTCTGATGCAACGGCATTGACTTACATGGCAAATCTGGCCTGCTGATCTCACTGCTTGGCCCCCTCATTGCTGCTTGCAGCTATATTTATTGGGGGCCAAGCAGCGAAGCTGCGAGGCAACCATTGTGTTTCTATTTGTTCTTATTATTATTATTATTATTATTCCGCCATTGAAGTCAATGGCAGCCCATAGAACCGTCTGGTGAAAAGTTGTGAAATTTGGCACACTGATTAGGGATAGTCCCATAATTAATTTCACCAAGTTTCATACCGGCACCTTGAGCGCTGTAGCGCCACCAACAGGCCAAAGTTGGACTTGCGTTCACGCACGTAACTTCTGACCTGTTGACCCGATTGTCAAAAATGAGGTATCGTTGGAATCCTTAGACCAAGCCGAGTTCAACGCACCCTATGACGTCATTTTCCGCCATGATGGATTTTCCGCCATATTGGATTTTAGTGAAAGTGAAACTAAAACTTCACAGGTCACAAATTTTGTCCGATCGTCACCAAACTTGACACACATGCTCTTCAGACCAAGCCGCACAAAAGTTATTCTTTTTCGTCTTCGGAACTAAAACCGTTCGCGCGTAACAGCCAATCGAAATTTGCGGCGAAGCCGCCAAACAGGAAGTGAGCTCATATCTCAGCAACCCATTCATCTATCATAACCAAACTTAGTCCATGGACTCAGGACCCAATCAGGGGGACGCTCAAGAAATTTGGTGACCTTTGACCTCTAGGGGGCGCTGTAATTAAGAAACATGCTTTTTGGCCTGTAGCTGCAGTTGTGCTTAGAATTAAAACGCACTAGTGGTGTCTGGTAATACTGTTGGAGGTCCTTAGGCCGACCCAAGCCAACTTGTGATGTCATCGTAATTGATTCGGCCGCCATATTGAATTTAATCAAAAACACGTACAAGTTTTCGCAGGTCACAAATTTTATCTGTTCTTCACCAAAATTGGTAGAGACCATCTTCAGACCATGCCTGATGAGTGCATTGCTTTCTGGAACAATTGACAGAAGCATTGACCTGTACCAGCCAATCGAAATTTGCGGCGAAGCCGCCAAACAGGAAGTGATTTCATATCTCTGCAACGCTTTCATGTATCAAAACCAAATTTAGTACATGTACCTCAGACCCCATCGGGAGGACGCTCAAGAAATTTGGTGACATTTGACCTCTAGGGGGCACCGTAATTGACAAAAATGCATTTTGGCCAGTAGTTGCTGATGCGCATTATTTTGCAATGGAAGTCAATGGCAGCCCATAGAACCGTCTGGTAAAAAGTTATCAAATTTTGCACACTAATTGGGGACAGTCCAATAATTCATTTCACCAAGTTTCATGCCGGCACCTCAAGCGCTCTAGCGCCACCAACAGGCCAAAGTTGGACTTGTGTTCACGGACGTAACTTTTGACCTGTTGACCCGAATGGCAAAATGAGGTATCATTGGAATCCTTGGGCCAAGCCGAGTTCAACACACCCTATGACGTCAATTGTTGACCTCTGTGTTTAAATCACAGCAAGTGTGATCATATCTCAGTCAATCTTTTATTTTTGATGTGAAACTGATGACGGCAAGTTCCATCTAGTTCATTCTAATGTGTGCGTGCAAGGGTGGGACGGGGTGGGATGGGCAGGGGCGGTTGCGGCGGTGGGCTGGCTGGGGGAGGGGGCGGCGACACTCAGCCCTGGTTCAGCCCCACAAAATCATTTATGTTTTGATGTGAAACTTGACCTTGTAACTCAGCCAATCTTGGGTTGTATGGCATGGAACTTGCTGTGACTGCTTCAGGCTATATGTCTGATGCAACGACATTGATTTACATGGTTAATCTGGCCTGCTGATCTCACTGCTTGGCCCCCTCATTGCTGCTTGCAGCTATATTTATTATTATTATTATTCCTCTGCCATTGAAGTCAATGGCAGCCCATAGAACCGTCTGGCAAAAAGTTCTGAAATTTGGCACAGTGATTGGAGACAGTCCAATGATTAATTTCACCAAGTTTCATGTCGGTACCTCTAGCGCTCTAGCGCCACCAACAGGCCAAAGTTGGACTTGCGTTCATGCACGTAACTTCTGACCCGTTGACCCGATTGTCAAAAATGAGGTATCGCTGGAATCCTTGGACCAAGCTGAGTTCAACGCACCCTATGACGTCAATTTCCGCCATGATGGATTTTCCGCCATTTTGGAATTCATCAAAAACACTAAAAAGTCTTCAAAGGTCACAAATTTTGTCCGATCGACACCAAATCTGACACACTTGATCTTCAGACCAATCCTCACAAAAGTTATTCATTTTCGTCTTCGGAACTCAAACCGTTCGCCCGTAACAGCCAATCGAAATATGTGGCGAAGCCGCCAAACAGGAAGTGAGCTCATATCTCAGCAACCCTTGCATGTATCAAAGCCAAACCTGGTGCATGGACTCAGGACCCAATCCGGGGGACGCTCAAGAAATCTGGTGACCTTTGACCTCTAGGGGGCGCTGTAATTAAGAAACATGCCTTTTGGCCTGTAGCTGCTGTTGTGCTTAGAATTAAAACGCACTAGTGGTGTCTGGTAATACTGTTGGAGGTCCTTAGGCCGACCCAGGCCAACTTGTGATGTCATCGTAATTGATTCGGCCGCCATATTGGATTTAATCAAAAACATGTAAAAATTTTCGCGGGTCACAAATTTCAGCGGATCCTCACCAAAATTGGCAGAGATCATCTTCAGACCATGCCTTATCAGTGCTTTGCTTTCTGGAACAATTGACAGAAGCATTCGGCTGTAACAGCCAATCGAAACTTGCGGCGAAGCCGCCAAACAGGAAGTGAGCTCATATCTCAGCAACCCTTGCATGTATCAAAGCCAAACTTGGTGCATGGACTCAGGACCCAATCAGGGGGACGCTCAAAAAATCTGGTGACCTTTGACCTCAAGGGGGCGCTGTAATTAAGAAACATGCCTTTTGGCCTGTAGCTGCTGTTGTGCTTAGAAACTGAGCTCATATCTCAGCAACCCATTCCCCTATCATCACCAAACTGAGTACATGGACTCAGGACCCAATCAGGGAGATGCTCAAGAAATCTGGTGACCTTTGACCTCTAGGGGGCGCTGTAATTAAGAAACATGCCTTTTGGCCTGTAGCTGCAGTTGTGCTTAGAATTAAAACGCACTAGTGGTGTCTGATAATACTGTTGGAGGTCCTTTGGTTTACCCAAGTCAACTTGTGATGTCATCGTAATTGATTCGGCCATCATATTGGATTTAATCAAAAACACTTACAAGTTTTTGCAGGTCACAAATTTCAGCGGATCCTCACCAAAATTGGCAGAGACAATCTTCAGAACATGCCTTATCAGTGCATTGCTTTCTGGAACAATTGACAGAATCATTCGCCCGTAACAGCCAATCAAAATTTGTGGCGAAGCCGCCAAACAGGAAGTGAGCTCATATCTCACCAACCCTGCCATGTATCATCACCAAACTTACTACATATATTCATGACCCCATTAGGAGGACGCTCAAAAAATTTGGTGACCTTTGACCTGTAGGGGGTGCTGCAATTAGCAATATTGCATTTTGATCTGTAGTTGCTGATGAGTTTTATCAATCTTTTTATTTTTTGATGTGAAACTGATGACAACATGTTCCATCCAGTTAATTCTAATGCGTGCGTGCAAGGGCAGGGCAGGGCAGGACGGGGTGGGACGGGCTGGGGTGATTAGGTGGGGGGGCTGGCTGGCGGAGGCGGTGGCAATACTCAGCTCTGTTTCAGCCCTACAAAATCAGTTATGTTTGATGTTACACTTGTTGAAAGTGTTGATCGCGAGTGTCTGCTGAGTTCTATCTTGTCGCCGTGGCTACTCCGGCCTATACTGCTTGGCCCCCTCATTGCTGCTTGCAGCTATATTTATTGGGGGCCAAGCAGCGAAGCTGCGAAGGCACCCATTGTGTTTCTATTTTTTCTTATTATTGGGGGCCAAGCAGCGAAGCTGCGAAGGCACCCATTGTGTTTGTTGGTTTTCTTATTATTATTATTCCTCTGCCATTGAAGTCTATGGCAGCCCATAGAACCGTCTGGTGAAAAGTTGTGAAATTTGGCACACTGATAGGGGACAGGCCCATGATTAATTTCACCAAGTTTCATGTCGGCTCCTCGAGGGCTCTAGCGCCACCAACAGGCCAAAGTTAGACGTGCGTTCACACACGTAACTTTTGACCTGTGGATCCGATTTTGAAAAATGAGGTACCGTTGGAATCCTTGGACCAAGCCGAGTTCAACGCACCCTATGACGTCATTTTCCGCCATGATAGATTTTCCGCCATATTGGATTTTAGTGAAAGTGAAACTAAAACTTCACAGGTCACAAATTTTGTCCGATCGTCACCAAACTTGACACACATGCTCTTCAGACGAAGCCGCACAAAAGTTATCCCTTTTCGTCTTCGGAACTTAAACCGTTTGACCGTAACAGCCAATCGAAATATGCGGCGAAGCCGCCAAACAGGAAGTGAGCTCATATCTCAGCAACCCATTCATCTATCATAACCAAACTTAGTACATGGACTCAGGACCCAATCAGGGGGACGCTCAAGAAATCTGGTGACCTTTGACCTCTAGGGGGCGCTGTAATTAAGAAACATGCCTTTTGGCCTGTAGCTGCTGTTGTGCTTAGATTTAAAACGCACTAGTGGTGTCTGATAATACTGTTGGAGGTCCTTAGGCCGACACAAGCCAACTTGTGATGTCATCGTATTTTATTCGGCCGCCATATTGAATTTAATCAAAAACACGTACAAGTTTTCGCAGGTCACAAATTCCATCTGTTCTTCACCAAAATTGGTAGAGACCATCTTCAGACCATGCCTGATGAGTGCATTGCTTTCTGGAACAATTGACAGAAGCATTGACCTGTACCAGCCAATCGAAATTTGCGGCGAAGCCGCCAAACAGGAAGTGATTTCATATCTCAGAAACGCTTTCATGTATCAAAACCAAATTTAGTACATGTACCTCAGACCCCATCGGGAGGACGCTCAAGAAATTTGGTGACATTTGACCTCTAGGGGGCACCGTAATTGACAAAAATGCATTTTGGCCAGTAGTTGCTGATGCGCATTATTTTGCAATGGAAGTCAATGGCAGCCCATAGAACCATCTGGTGAAAAGTTGTGAAGTTTGGCACACTGATTAGGGACAGTCCCATGATTAATGTCACCAAGTTTCATGTCGGCACCTCGAGGGCTCTAGCGCCACCAACAGGCCAAAGTTTGACGTGCGTTCACGCACGTAACTTTTGACCTGTTGACCCGATTTTGAAAAATGAGGTATCGTTGGAATCCTTGGACCAAGCCGAGTTCAACGCACCCTATGACGTCATTTTCCGCCATGATGGATTTTCCGCCATATTGGATTTTAGTGAAAGTGAAACTAAAACTTCACAGGTCACAAATTTTGTCCGATCGTCACCAAACTTGACACACATGCTCTTCAGACCAAGCCGCACAAAAGTTATCACTTTTCGTCTTCGGAACTCAAACCGTTTGACCGTAACAGCCAATCGAAATATGCGGCGAAGCCGCCAAACAGGAAGTGAGCTCATATCTCAGCAACCCATTCATCTATCATAACCAAACTTAGTATATGGACTCAGGACCCAATCAGGGGGACGCTCAAAAAATCTGGTGACCTTTGACCTCTAGGGGGCGCTGTAATTAAGAAACATGCCTTTTGGCCTGTAGCTGCTGTTTTGCTTAGAATTAAAATGCACTAGTGGTGTCTGGTAATACTGTTGGAGGTCCTTAGGCCGACCCAAGCCGACTTGTGATGTCATCGTAATTGATTCGGCCGCCATATTGGATTTAATCAAAAACACGTACACGTTTTTGCAGGTCACAAATTTCAGCGGATCCTCACCAAAATTGGCAGAGACCATCAACAGACCATGCCTGATGAGTGCATTGCTTTCTGGAACAATTGACAGAAGCATTGACCTGTACCAGCCAATCGAAATTTGCGGCGAAGCCACCAAACAGGAAGTGATTTCATATCTCAGCAACGCTTTCATGTATCAAAACCAAATTTAGTACATGTACCTCAGACCCCATCGGGAGGACGCTCAAGAAATTTGGTGACATTTGACCTCTAGGGGGCACCGTAATTGACAAAAATGCATTTTGGCCAGTAGTTGCTGATGCGCATTATTTTGCAATGGAAGTCAATGGCAGCCCATAGAACCGTCTGGTAAAAAGTTATAAAATTTTGCACACTAATTGGGGACAGTCCAATAATTCATTTCACCAAGTTTCATGCCGGCACCTCAAGCGCTCTAGCGCCACCAACAGGCCAAAGTTGGACTTGTGTTTACGGACGTAACTTTTGACCTGTTGACCCGAATGGCAAAATGAGGTATCATTGGAATCCTTGGGCCAAGCCGAGTTCAACACACCCTATGACGTCAATTGCTGACCTCTATGTTTAAATCACAGCAAGTGTGATCATATCTCAGTCAATCTTTTATTTTTGATGTGAAACTGATGACAGCGAGTTCCATCCAGTTAATTCTAATGCGTGCGTGCAAGGGTGGGGCGGGGTGGGATGGGCAGGGGCGGTTGCGGCGGTGGGCTGGCTGGGGGAGGGGGCGGCGACACTCAGCCCTGGTTCAGCCCCACAAAATCAGTTATGTTTTGATGTGAAACTTGACCTTGTAACTCAGCCAATCTTGGGTTGTATGGCATGGAACTTGCTGTGACTGCTTAAGGCTATATGTCTGATGCAACGGCATTGACTTACATGGCAAATCTGGCCTGCTGATCTCACTGCTTGGCCCCCTCATTGCTGCTTGCAGCTATATTTGGGGGCCAAGCAGCGAAGCTGCGAAGGCACCCATTGTGTTTCTATGATTGGGGGCCAAGCAGCGAAGCTGCGAAGGCACCCATTGTGTTTCTATCTTTTCTTATTATTATTATACCTTCTTCCGTCATTGAAGTCAATGGCAGCCCATAGAACCGTCTGGTAAAAAGTTGTGAAATTTGGCACACCGATTGTGGACAGTCCCATGATTAATTTCACCAAGTTTCATGTCGGCTCCTCGAGGGCTCTAGCGCCACCAACAGGCCAAAGTTGGACGTGCGTTCACGCACGTAACTTTTGACCTGTTGATCCAATTTTGAAAAATGAGGTACCGTTGGAATCCTTGGACCAAGCCGAGTTCAACGCACCCTATGACGTCATTTTCCGCCATGATGGATTTTCCGCCATATTGGATTTTAGTGAAAGTGAAACTAAAACTTCACAGGTCACAAATTTTGTCCGATCGTCACCAAACTTGACACACATGCTCTTCAGACCAAGCCGCACAAAAGTTATCACTTTTCGTCTTCGGAACTCAAACCGTTTGACCGTAACAGCCAATCGAAGTTTGCGGCGAAGCCGCCAAACAGGAAGTGAGCTCATATCTCAGCAACCCATTCATCTGTCATAACCAAACTTAGTACATGTACTCAGGACCCAATCAGGGGGACGCTCAAGAAATCTGGTGACCTTTGACCTCTAGGGGGCGCTGTAATTAAGAAACATGCCTTTTGGCCTGTAGCTGCAGTTGTGTTTAGAATTAAAACACACTAGTGGTGTCTGGTACTACTGTTGAAGGTCCTTAGGTCAACCCAAGCCAACTTGTGATGTCATCGTAATTGATTCGGCCGCCATATTGAATTTAATCAAAAACACGTACAAGTTTTCGCAGGTCACAAATTTCATCTGTTCTTCACCAAAATTGGTAGAGACCATCTTCAGACGATGCCTGATGAGTGCATTGCTTTCTGGAACAATTGACAGAAGCATTGACCTGTACCAGCCAATCGAAATTTGCGGCGAAGCCGCCAAACAGGAAGTGATTTCATATCTCAGCAACGCTTTCATGTATCAAAACCAAATTTAGTACATGTACCTCAGACCCCATCGGGAGGACGCTCAAGAAATTTGGTGACATTTGACCTCTAGGGGGCACCGTAATTGACAGAAATGCATTTTGGCCAGTAGTTGCTGATGCGCATTATTTTGCAATAGAAGTCAATGGCAGCCCATAGAACCGTCTGGTAAAAAGTTATACAATTTTGCACACTAATTGGGGACAGTCCAATAATTCATTTCACCAAGTTTCATGCCGGCACCTCAAGCGGTCTAGCGCCACCAACAGGCCAAAGGTGGACTTGTGTTCACGGACGTAACTTTTGACCCGTTGACCCGAATGGCAAAATGAGGTATCATTGGAATCCTTGGGCCAAGCCGAGTTCAACACACCCTATGACGTCAATTTTTGACCTCTATGTTTAAATCACAGCAAGTGTGATCATATCTCAGTCAATCTTTTATTTTTGATGTGAAACTGATGACAGCGAGGTCCATCCAGTTAATTCTAATGCGTGCGTGCAAGGGTGGGGCGGGGTGGGATGGGCAGGGGCGGTTGCGGCGGTGGGCTGGCTGGGGGAGGGGGCGGCGACACTCAGCCCTGGTTCAGCCCCACAAAATCAGTTATGTTTTGATGTGAAACTTGACCTTGTAACTCAGCCAATCTTGGGTTGTATGGCATGGAACTTGCTGTGACTGCTTAAGGCTATATGTCTGATGCAACAGCATTGACTTACATGGCAAATCTGGCCTGCTGATCTCACTGCTTGGCCCCCTCATTGCTGCTTGCAGCTATATTTGGGGGCCAAGCAGCGAAGCTGCGAAGGCACCCATTGTGTTTCTATCTTTTCTTATTATTATTATACCTTCTTCCGTCATTGAAGTCAATGGCAGCCCATAGAACCGTCTGGTAAAAAGTTGTGAAATTTGGCACACCGATTGTGGACAGTCCCATGATTAATTTCACCAAGTTTCATGTCGGCTCCTCGAGGGCTCTAGCGCCACCAACAGGCCAAAGTTGGACGTGCGTTCACGCACGTAACTTTTGACCTGTTGATCCAATTTTGAAAAATGAGGTACCGTTGGAATCCTTGGACCAAGCCGAGTTCAACGCACCCTATGACGTCATTTTCCGCCATGATGGATTTTCCGCCATATTGGATTTTAGTGAAAGTGAAACTAAAACTTCACAGGTCACAAATTTTGTCCGATCGTCACCAAACTTGACACACATGCTCTTCAGACCAAGCCGCACAAAAGTTATCACTTTTCGTCTTCGGAACTCAAACCGTTTGACCGTAACAGCCAATCGAAGTTTGCGGCGAAGCCGCCAAACAGGAAGTGAGCTCATATCTCAGCAACCCATTCATCTGTCATAACCAAACTTAGTACATGTACTCAGGACCCAATCAGGGGGACGCTCAAGAAATCTGGTGACCTTTGACCTCTAGGGGGCGCTGTAATTAAGAAACATGCCTTTTGGCCTGTAGCTGCAGTTGTGTTTAGAATTAAAACACACTAGTGGTGTCTGGTACTACTGTTGAAGGTCCTTAGGTCAACCCAAGCCAACTTGTGATGTCATCGTAATTGATTCGGCCGCCATATTGAATTTAATCAAAAACACGTACAAGTTTTCGCAGGTCACAAATTTCATCTGTTCTTCACCAAAATTGGTAGAGACCATCTTCAGACCATGCCTGATGAGTGCATTGCTTTCTGGAACAATTGACAGAAGCATTGACCTGTACCAGCCAATCGAAATTTGCGGCGAAGCCGCCAAACAGGAAGTGATTTCATATCTCAGCAACGCTTTCATGTATCAAAACCAAATTTAGTACATGTACCTCAGACCCCATCGGGAGGACGCTCAAGAAATTTGGTGACATTTGACCTCTAGGGGGCACCGTAATTGACAGAAATGCATTTTGGCCAGTAGTTGCTGATGCGCATTATTTTGCAATAGAAGTCAATGGCAGCCCATAGAACCGTCTGGTAAAAAGTTATACAATTTTGCACACTAATTGGGGACAGTCCAATAATTCATTTCACCAAGTTTCATGCCGGCACCTCAAGCGGTCTAGCGCCACCAACAGGCCAAAGGTGGACTTGTGTTCACGGACGTAACTTTTGACCCGTTGACCCGAATGGCAAAATGAGGTATCATTGGAATCCTTGGGCCAAGCCGAGTTCAACACACCCTATGACGTCAATTTTTGACCTCTATGTTTAAATCACAGCAAGTGTGATCATATCTCAGTCAATCTTTTATTTTTGATGTGAAACTGATGACAGCGAGGTCCATCCAGTTAATTCTAATGCGTGCGTGCAAGGGTGGGGCGGGGTGGGATGGGCAGGGGCGGTTGCGGCGGTGGGCTGGCTGGGGGAGGGGGCGGCGACACTCAGCCCTGGTTCAGCCCCACAAAATCAGTTATGTTTTGATGTGAAACTTGACCTTGTAACTCAGCCAATCTTGGGTTGTATGGCATGGAACTTGCTGTGACTGCTTAAGGCTATATGTCTGATGCAACAGCATTGACTTACATGGCAAATCTGGCCTGCTGATCTCACTGCTTGGCCCCCTCATTGCTGCTTGCAGCTATATTTGGGGGCCAAGCAGCGAAGCTGCGAAGGCACCCATTGTTATTGTTAGTTTTCTTATTATTATTATTCCTCTGCCATTGAAGTCTATGGCAGCCCATAGAACCGTCTGGTGAAAAGTTGTGAAATTTGGCACACTGATAGGGGACAGGCTCATAATTAATTTCACCAAGTTTCATACCGGCACCTTGAGCGCTCTAGCGCCACCAACAGGCCAAATTTGGACTTGCGTTCACGCACGTAACTTCTGACCTGTTGACCCGATTGTCATAAATCAGGTATCGTTGGAATCCTTGGACCAAGCCGAGTTCAACGCACCCTATGACGTCATTTTCCGCCATGATGGATTTTCCGCCATATTGGATTTTAGTGAAAGTGAAACTAAAACTTCACAGGTCACAAATTTTGTCCGATCGTCACCAAACTTGACACACATGATCTTCAGACCAAGCCGCACAAAAGTTATCCCTTTTCGTCTTCGGAACTCAAACCGTTTGACCGTAACAGCCAATCGAAATATGCGGCGAAGCCGCCAAACAGGAAGTGAGCTCATATCTCAGCAACCCATTCATCTATCATAACCAAACTTAGTACATGGACTCAGGACCCAATCAGGGGGACGCTCAAGAAATCTGGTGACCTTTGACCTCTAGGGGGCGCTGTAATTAAGAAACATGCCTTTTGGCCTGTAGCTGCTGTTGTGCTTAGAATTAAAACGCACTAGTGGTGTCTGGTAATACTGTTGGAGGTCCTTAGGCCGACCCAAGCCGACTTTTGATGTCATCGTAATTGATTCGGCCGCCATATTGGATTTAATCAAAAACACGTACACGTTTTTGCAGGTCACAAATTTCAGCGGATCCTCACCATAATTGGCAGAGACCATCTACAGACCATGCCTGATGAGTGCATTGCTTTCTGGAACAATTGACAGAAGCATTGACCTGTACCAGCCAATCGAAATTTGCGGCGAAGCCGCCAAACAGGAAGTGATTTCATATCTCAGCAACGCTTTCATGTATCAAAACCAAATTTAGTACATGTACCTCAGACCCCATCGGGAGGACGCTCAAGAAATTTGGTGACATTTGACCTCTAGGGGGCACCGTAATTGACAAAAATGCATTTTGGCCAGTAGTTGCTGATGCGCATTATTTTGCAATGGAAGTCAATGGCAGCCCATAGAACCGTCTGGTAAAAAGTTATACAATTTTGCACACTAATTGGGGACAGTCCAATAATTCATTTCACCAAGTTTCATGCCGGCACCTCAAGCGCTCTAGCGCCACCAACAGGCCAAAGTTGGACTTGTGTTTACGGACGTAACTTTTGACCTGTTGACCCGAATGGCAAAATGAGGTAGCATTGGAATCCTTGGGCCAAGCCGAGTTCACACCCCCACACACCCTATGACGTCAATTTTTGACCTCTGTGTTTAAATCACAGCAAGTGTGATCATATCTCAGTCAATCTTTTATTTTTGATGTGAAACTGATGACAGCAAGTTCCATCTAGTTCATTCTAATGTGTGCGTGCAAGGGTGGGACGGGGTGGGATGGGCAGGGGCGGTTGCGGCGGTGGGCTGGCTGGGGGAGGGGGCGGCGACACTCAGCCCTGGTTCAGCCCCACAAAATCAGTTATGTTTTGATGTGAAACTTGACCTTGTAACTCAGCCAATCTTGGGTTGTATGGCATGGAACTTGCTGTGACTGCTTAAGGCTATATGTCTGATGCAACGGCATTGATTTACATGGTTAATCTGGCCTGCTGATCTCACTGCTTGGCCCCCTCATTGCTGCTTGCAGCTATATTTGGGGGCCAAGCAGCGAAGCTGCGAAGGCACCCATTGTGTTTCTATCTTTTCTTATTATTATTATACCTTCTTCCGTCATTGAAGTCAATGGCAGCCCATAGAACCGTCTGGTAAAAAGTTGTGAAATTTGGCACACCGATTGTGGACAGTCCCATGATTAATTTCACCAAGTTTCATGTCGGCTCCTCGAGGGCTCTAGCGCCACCAACAGGCCAAAGTTGGACGTGCGTTCACGCACGTAACTTTTGACCTGTTGATCCAATTTTGAAAAATGAGGTACCGTTGGAATCCTTGGACCAAGCCGAGTTCAACGCACCCTATGACGTCATTTTCCGCCATGATGGATTTTCCGCCATATTGGATTTTAGTGAAAGTGAAACTAAAACTTCACAGGTCACAAATTTTGTCCGATCGTCACCAAACTTGACACACATGCTCTTCAGACCAAGCCGCACAAAAGTTATCACTTTTCGTCTTCGGAACTCAAACCGTTTGACCGTAACAGCCAATCGAAGTTTGCGGCGAAGCCGCCAAACAGGAAGTGAGCTCATATCTCAGCAACCCATTCATCTGTCATAACCAAACTTAGTACATGTACTCAGGACCCAATCAGGGGGACGCTCAAGAAATCTGGTGACCTTTGACCTCTAGGGGGCGCTGTAATTAAGAAACATGCCTTTTGGCCTGTAGCTGCAGTTGTGTTTAGAATTAAAACACACTAGTGGTGTCTGGTACTACTGTTGAAGGTCCTTAGGTCAACCCAAGCCAACTTGTGATGTCATCGTAATTGATTCGGCCGCCATATTGAATTTAATCAAAAACACGTACAAGTTTTCGCAGGTCACAAATTTCATCTGTTCTTCACCAAAATTGGTAGAGACCATCTTCAGACCATGCCTGATGAGTGCATTGCTTTCTGGAACAATTGACAGAAGCATTGACCTGTACCAGCCAATCGAAATTTGCGGCGAAGCCGCCAAACAGGAAGTGATTTCATATCTCAGCAACGCTTTCATGTATCAAAACCAAATTTAGTACATGTACCTCAGACCCCATCGGGAGGACGCTCAAGAAATTTGGTGACATTTGACCTCTAGGGGGCACCGTAATTGACAGAAATGCATTTTGGCCAGTAGTTGCTGATGCGCATTATTTTGCAATAGAAGTCAATGGCAGCCCATAGAACCGTCTGGTAAAAAGTTATACAATTTTGCACACTAATTGGGGACAGTCCAATAATTCATTTCACCAAGTTTCATGCCGGCACCTCAAGCGGTCTAGCGCCACCAACAGGCCAAAGGTGGACTTGTGTTCACGGACGTAACTTTTGACCCGTTGACCCGAATGGCAAAATGAGGTATCATTGGAATCCTTGGGCCAAGCCGAGTTCAACACACCCTATGACGTCAATTTTTGACCTCTATGTTTAAATCACAGCAAGTGTGATCATATCTCAGTCAATCTTTTATTTTTGATGTGAAACTGATGACAGCGAGGTCCATCCAGTTAATTCTAATGCGTGCGTGCAAGGGTGGGGCGGGGTGGGATGGGCAGGGGCGGTTGCGGCGGTGGGCTGGCTGGGGGAGGGGGCGGCGACACTCAGCCCTGGTTCAGCCCCACAAAATCAGTTATGTTTTGATGTGAAACTTGACCTTGTAACTCAGCCAATCTTGGGTTGTATGGCATGGAACTTGCTGTGACTGCTTAAGGCTATATGTCTGATGCAACAGCATTGACTTACATGGCAAATCTGGCCTGCTGATCTCACTGCTTGGCCCCCTCATTGCTGCTTGCAGCTATATTTTCTTATTATTATTATTTAACATCTTTCCTCTGCCATTGAAGTCTATGGCAGCCCATAGAACCGTCTGGTAAAAAGTTGTGAAATTTGGCACACTGATTGGGGATAGTACATTGATTAATTTCACCAAGTTTCATGTCGGCACCTCGAGGGCTCTAGCGCCACCAACAGGCCAAAGTTTGACGTGCGTTCACACACGTAACTTTTGACCTGTTGACCCGATTTTGAAAAATGAGGTATCGTTGGAATCCTTGGACCAAGCCGAGTTCAACGCACCCTATGACGTCATTTTCCGCCTTGATGGATTTTCCGCCATATTGGATTTTAGTGAAAGTGAAACTAAAACTTCACAGGTCACAAATTTTGTCCGATCGTCACCAAACTTGACACACATGCTCTTCAGACCAAGCCGCACAAAAGTTATCACTTTTCGTCTTCGGAACTCAAACCGTTTGACCGTAACAGCCAATCGAAATATGCGGCGAAGCCGCCAAACAGGAAGTGAGCTCATATCTCAGCAACCCATTCATCTATCATAACCAAACTTAGTACAAGGACTCAGGACCCAATCAGGGGGACGCTCAAAAAATCTGGTGACCTTTGACCTCTAGGGGGCGCTGTAATTAAGAAACATGCCTTTTGGCCTGTAGCTGCTGTTTTGCTTAGAATTAAAATGCACTAGTGGTGTCTGGTAATACTGTTGGAGGTCCTTAGGCCGACCCAAGCCGACTTGTGATGTCATCGTAATTGATTCGGCCGCCATATTGGATTTAATCAAAAACACGTACACGTTTTTGCAGGTCACAAATTTCAGCGGATCCTCACCAAAATTGGCAGAGACCATCTTCAGACCATGCCTGATGAGTGCATTGCTTTCTGGACCAATTGACAGAAGCTTTGGCCTGTACCAGCCAATCAAAATTTGCGGCGAAGCCGCCAAACAGGAAGTGATTTCATATCTCAGCAACGCTTTCATGTATCAAAACCAAACTTAGTACATGTACCTCAGACCACATCGGGAGGACGCTCAAGAAATTTGGTGACATTTGACCTCTAGGGGGCTCCGTAATTGACAAAAATGCATTTTGGCCAGTAGTTGCTGATGCGCATTATTTTGCAATGGAAGTCAATGGCAGCCCATAGAACCGTCTGGTAAAAAGTTATACAATTTTGCACACTAATTGGGGACAGTCCAATAATTCATTTCACCAAGTTTCATGCCGGCACCTCAAGCGCTCTAGCGCCACCAACAGGCCAAAGTTGGACTTGTGTTTACGGACGTAACTTTTGACCTGTTGACCCGAATGGCAAAATGAGGTATCATTGGAATCCTTGGGCCAAGCCGAGTTCAACACACCCTATGACGTCAATTGTTGACCTCTATGTTTAAATCACAGCAAGTGTGATCATATCTCAGTCAATCTTTTATTTTTGATGTGAAACTGATGACAGCAAGTTCCATCTAGTTCATTCTAATGTGTGCGTGCAAGGGTGGGACGGGGTGGGATGGACAGGGGCGGTTGCGGCGGTGGGCTGGCTGGGGGAGGGGGCGGCGACACTCAGCCCTGGTTCAGCCCCACAAAATCAGTTATGTTTTGATGTGAAACTTGACCTTGTAACTCAGCCAGTCTTGGGTTGTATGGCATGGAACTTGCTGTGACTGCTTAAGGCTATATGTCTGATGCAACGGCATTGACTTACATGGCAAATCTGGCCTGCTGATCTCACTGCTTGGCCCCCTCATTGCTGCTTGCAGCTATATTTATTATTATTATTATTATTATTATTATTCCTCTGCCATTGAAGTCAATGGCAACCCATAGAACCGTCTGGCAAAAAGTTCTGAAATTTGGCACAGTGATTGGAGACAGTCCAATGATTAATTTCACCAAGTTTCATGTCGGCACCTCTAGCGCTCTTGCGCCACCAACAGGTCAAAGTTGGACTTGCGTTCATGCACGTAACTTCTGACCCGTTGACCCGATTGTCAAAAATGAGGTATCGCTGGAATCCTTGGACCAAGCTGAGTTCAACGCACCCTATGACGTCAATTTCCGCCATGATGGATTTTCCGCCATTTTGGATTTCATCAAAAACACTAAAAAGTCTTCACAGGTCACAAATTTTGTCCGATCGACACCAAACCTGACACACTTCATCTTCAGACCAAGCCTCACAAAAGTTATTCCTTTTCGTCTTCGAAACTCAAACCGTTCGCCCGTAACAGCCAATCGAAATATGCGGCGAAGCCGCCAAACAGGAAGTGAGCTCATATCTCAGCAACCCAATCATCTATCATAACCAAACTTAGTACATGGACTCAGGACCCAATCAGGGGGACGCTGAAGAAATCTGGTGACCTTTGACCTCTAGGGGGCGCTATAATTAAGAAACATGCCTTTTGGCCTGTAGCTGCTGTTGTGCTTAGAATTAAAACGCACTACTGGTGTCTGTTAATACTGTTGGAGGTCCTTAGGCCGATCCAAGCCAATTTGTGATGTCATCATAAATGATTCGGCCGCCATATTGGATTTAATCAAAAACACATAAAAATTTTCGCAGGTCACAAATTTCAGCGGATCCTCACCAAAATTGGCAGAGATCATCTTCAGACCATGCCTTATCAGTGCTTTGCTTTCTGCAACAATTGCCAGAAGCATTCGGCTGTAACAGCCAATCGAAACTTGCGGCAAAGCCGCCAAACAGGAAGTGAGCTCATATCTCAGCAACCCTTGCATGTATCAAAGCCAAACTTGGTGTATGGACTCAGGACCCAATCAGGGGGACGCTCAAGAAATCTGGTGACCTTTGACCTCAAGGGGGCGCTGTAATTAAGAAACATGCCTTTTGGCCTGTAGCTGCTGTTGTGCTTAGAATTAAAATGCAATAGTGGTGTCTGTTAATACTGTTGGAGGTCCTTAGGCCGATCCAGGCCAACTTGTGATGTCATCTTAATTGATTCGGCCGCCATATTGGATTTAATCAAAAACATCAAAAAGTTTTCACAGGTCGCAAATTTCATCTAATTTTCACCACCATTGGCACAGATCATCTTCAGACCATAACCTATGAATATCTTGCTCTCTTGAACAATTGACAAAAGCATTCGCCCGTAACCGCCAATCGAAATTGGTGGCGAAGCCGCCAAACAGGAAGTGAGCTCATATCTCAGCAACCCTGCCATGTATCATAACCAAACTTACTACATATATTCATGACCCCATTAGGAGGACGCTCAAAAACTTTGGTGACCTTTGACCTGTAGGGGGTGCTGCAATTAGCAATATTGCATTTTCATCTGTAGTTGCTGATGTGTTTTATCAATCTTTTATTTTTTGATGTGAAACTGATGACAACATGTTCCATCCAGTTCATTCTAATGCGTGCGTGGAAGGGCGGTGCGGGACGGGGTGAAACGGGCAGGGGTGATTAGGTTGGTGGGCTGGCTGGTGGAGGCGGCTGCAATACTCAACCCTGTTTCAGCCCTACAAAGTCAGTTATATTTTGATGTGACACTTGTTGAAAGTGTTGATCGCGGGTGTCTGCTGAGTTCTATCTTGTCGCCATAGCTACTATGGCCTATTCTGCTTGGCCCCCTCATTGCTGCTTGCAGCTATATTTATTATTATTATTCCTCTGCCATTGAAGTCAATGGCAGCCCATAGAACCGTCTGGCAAAAAGTTCTGAAATTTGGCACAGTGATTGGAGACAGTCCAATGATTAATTTCACCAAGTTTCATGTCGGCACCTCTAGCGCTCTAGCGCCACCAACAGGTCAAAGTTGGACTTGCGTTCATGCACGTAACTTCTGACCCGTTGACCAGATTGTCAAAAATGAGGTATCGCTGGAATCCTTGGACCAAGCTGAGTTCAACGCACCCTATGACGTCAATTTCCGCCATGATGGATTTTCCGCCATTTTGGATTTCATCAAAAACACTAAAAAGTCTTCACAGGTCACAAATTTTGTCCGATCGACACCAAACCTGACACACTTCATCTTCAGACCAAGCCTCACAAAAGTTATTCGTTTTCGTCTTCGAAACTCAAACCGTTCGCTCGTAACAGCCAATCGAAATATGCGGCGAAGCCGCCAAACAGGAAGTGAGCTCATATCTCAGCAACCCAATCATCTATCATAACCAAACTTAGTACATGGACTCAGGACCCAATCAGGGGGACGCTGAAGAAATCTGGTGACCTTTGACCTCTAGGGGGCGCTATAATTAAGAAACATGCCTTTTGGCCTGTAGCTGCTGTTGTGCTTAGAATTAAAACGCACTACTGATGTCTGTTAATACTGTTGGAGGTCCTTAGGCCGACCCAAGCCAATTTGTGATGTCATCATAAATGATTCGGCCGCCATATTGGATTTAATCAAAAACACATACAATTTTTCGCAGGTCACAAATTTCGGTGGATCCTCACCAAAATTGGCAGAGATCATCTTCAGACCATGCCTTATCAGTGCATTGCTTACTGGAACAATTGACAGAAGCATTCGGCTGTAACAGCCAATCGAAATTTGCGGCGAAGCCGCCAAACAGGAAGTGAGCTCATATCTCAGCAACCCTTGCATGTATCAAAGCCAAACTGGGTGCATAGACTCAGGACCCAATCAGGGGGACACTCAATAAATCTGGTGACCTTTGACCTCTAGGGGGCGCTGTAATTAAGAAACATGCCTTTTGGCCTGTAGCTGCTGTTGTGTTTGGAATTAAAATGCACTAGTGGTGTCTGTTAATACTGTTGGAGGTCCTTAGGCCGACCCAAGCGAATTTGTGATGTCATAGTAATTGATTCGGCCGCCATATTGGATTTAATCAAAAACACGTACAAGTTTTCACAGGTCACAAATTTCAGCGGATTCTCACCAAAATTGGCAGAGACCATCTTCAGACCATAATCTATCAATATATTGCTTTTTGGAACAATTGGCAAAAGCATTCGCTTGTAACAGTCAATCAAAATTGGTGGCGAAGCCGCCAAACAGGAAGTGAGCTCATATCTCAACAACCCTGCCATGTATCATAACCAAACTTACTATATGGATTCATGACCCCATTAGGAGGACGCTCACAACATTTGGTGACCTTTGACCTGTAGGAGGTGCTGCAATTAGCAATATTGCATTTTGATGTGTAGTTGCTGATGTGTTTTATCAATCTTTTATTTTTTGATGTGAAACTGATGACAACATGTTCCATCCAGTTAATTCTAATGCGTGCGTGCAAGGGCATGGCAGGACGGGGTGGGACGGGCTGGGGTGATTAGGTGGGGGGGCTGGCTGGCGGAGGCGGTGGCAATACTCAGCCCTGTTTCAGCCCTACAAAATCAGCTATGTTTTGATGTGACACTTGTTGCAAGAGTTGATCGCGGGTGTCTGCTGAGTTCTATCTTGTCGCCGTGGCTACTCCGGCCCATTCTGCTTGGCCCCCTCATTGCTGCTTGCAGCTATATTTATTGGGGGCCAAGCAGCGAAGCTGCGAAGGCACCCATTGTGTTTGTTAGTTTTCTTATTATTATTATTATTCCGCCATGGAAGTCTATGGCAGCCCATAGAACCGTCTGGTGAAAAGTTGTGAAATTTGGCACACTGATTGGGGACAGTCTCATGATTAATTTCACCAAGTTTCATGTTGGCACCTTGACCGCTCTAGCGCCACCAACAGGCCAAAGTTGGACTTGCATTAACGCACGTAACTTTTGACCCGTATGGCCGATTGTCAAAAATGAGGTACCGTTGGAATCCTTGGACCAAGCCGAGTTCAACGCACCCTATGACGTCATTTTCCGCCATGATGGATTTTCCGCCATTTTGGATTTTGTCAAAAACCTTTAAAAAGTTTCACGCCTCACATAGTTTGTCCGATTTTCACGAAACTTAGCACATAACATCTTCAGACCAAGCCGCACAAAAGTTATCGATTTTCATCTTCGGAAATAAAACTGTTTGCCCGTAACAGCCAAACGAATAATGCGGCGAAGACGCCAAACAGGAAGTGAGCTCATATCTCAGCAACCCTTTCATCTGTCATAACCAAACTTAGTACATGGACTTATAACCCCATCAGTAGGGCACTCAAAAAATCTGGTGACCTTTGACCTCTAGGGGGCGCTGTAATTAAGAAATATGCCTATTGGCCTGTAGCTGCTGTTGTGCTTAGAATTAAAATGCACTAGTTGTGTCTGACAATACTGTGGAAGGTCCTTAGGCCGACCCAAGCCAACTTGTGATGTCATCGTAATTGATTTGGTCGCCATATTGGATTTAATCAAAAACATGAATAAGTATTCGCAAGTCACAAATTTCAGCTGATCCTCACCAAAATTGGCAGAGACCATCTTCAGACCATGCCTTATCAGTGTATTTTTTTCTGGAACAATTGACAGAAGCGTTCGCCTGTAACAGCCAATCGAAATTTGCGGCGAAGCCGCCAAACAGGAAGTGAGCTCATATCTCAGCAACGCTTTCATGTATCAAAACCAAATTTAGTACATGTACCTCAGACCCCATCGGGAGGACGCTCAAGAAATTTGGTGACATTTGACCTCTAGGGGGCACCGTAATTGACAAAAATGCATTTTGGCCAGTAGTTGCTGATGCGCATTATTTTGCAATGGAAGTCAATGGCAGCCCATAGAACCATCTGGTAAAAAGTTATACAATTTTGCACACTAATTGGGGACAGTCCAATAATTCATTTCACCAAGTTTCATGCTGGCACCTCAAGCGCTCTAGCGCCACCAACAGGCCAAAGTTGGACTTGTGTTTACGGACGTAACTTTTGACCTGTTGACCCGAATGGCAAAATGAGGTATCATTGGAATCCTTGGGCCAAGCCGAGTTCAACGTCAATTGTTGACCTCTATGTTTAAATCACAGCAAGTGTGATGATATCTCAGTCAATCTTTTATTTTTGATGTGAAACTGATGACAGCGAGTTCCATCCAGTTAATTCTAATGCGTGCGTGCAAGGGTGGGGCGGGGTGGGACGGGCAGGGGCGATTGCGGCGGTGGGCTGGCTGGGGGAGGGGGCGGCGACACTCAGCCCTGGTTCAGCCCCACAAAATCAGTTATGTTTTGATGTGAAACTTGACCTTGTAACTCAGCCAATCTTGGTTTGTTTGACATGGAACTTGTTGTGACTGCTTAATGCTATATGCCTGATGCCACGGCATTGAGTTGCATGGCAAATCTGGACTTCTGGACTGCTGAACTGCCTGCTTGGCCCCCTCATTGCTGCTTGCAGCTATATTTGGGGGCCAAGCAGCGAAGCTGCGAAGGCACCCATTGTGTTTCTATTTTTTCTTATTATTATTATTATTATTATTATTATTATTCCTCTGCCATTAAAGTCAATGGCAGCCCATAGAACCGTCTGGTGAAAAGTTGTGAAATTTGGCACACTCATTAGGGACAGTCCCATGATTAATGTCACCAAGTTTCATGATGGCACCTCAAGCACTCTAGCGCCACCAACAGGCCAAAGTTGGACTTGCGTTCACGCACGTAACTTTTGACCCGTATGGCCGATTGTCAAAAATGAGGTATTGTTGGAATCCTTGGACCAAGCCGAGTTCAACGCACCCTATGACGTCAATTTCCGCCATGATGGATTTTCCGCCATATTGGATTTCATCAAAAACACTTAAAAGTCTTCACAGGTCACAAATTTTGTCCGATCGACACCAAATTTCAGAGATATCATCTACAGACCATGACTCATTAATATATTACTTTTTGTCTTCAGAACTAAAACCGTTCGCGCGTAACAGCCAATCGAAGTTTGCGGCGAAGCTGCCAAACAGGAAGTGAGCTCATATCTCAACAACCCATTCATCTATCATAACCAAACTTACTACATGGACTCAGGACCCATTCAGAGGGACGCTCAAGAAATCTGGTGACCTTTGACCTCTAGGGGGCGCTGTAATTAAGAAACAGGCCTTTTGGCCTGTAGCTGCTGTTGTGCTTAGAATTAAAACGCACTAGTGGTGTCTGGTAATACTGTTGGAGGTCCTTAGGCCGACCCAAGCCGACTTGTGATGTCATCGTAATTGATTCGGCCGCCATATTGGATTTAATCAAAAACACATACACGTTTTCGCAGGTCACAAATTTCAGCGGATCCTCACCAAAATTGGCAGAGACCATCTACAGACCATGCCTTATCAGTGCATTGCTTTCTGGAACAATTGACAGAAGCATTTGGCTGTAACAGCCAATCGAAACTTGCGGCGAAGCCGCCAAACAGGAAGTGTGGTCATATCTCAGCAACCCTTGCATGTATCAAAGCCAAACTTGGTGCATGGACTCAGGACCCAATCAGGGGGACGCTCAATAAATTTGGTGACCTTTGACCTCTAGGGGGCGCTGTAATAAAGAAACATGCCTTTTGGCCTGTAGCTGCTGTTGTGTTTGGAATTAAAATGTACTAGTGGTGTCTGGTAATACTGTTGAAGGTCCTTAGGCTGACCCAGGCAAACTTGTGATGTCATCGTAATTGATTCGGCCACCATGTTAGATTTAATCAAAAACATCAAAACGTTTTCACAGGTCGCAAATTTCATCTGATCTTCACCAACATTGGCACAGACCGTCTTCAGACCATAACCTATAAATATATATTGCTCTCTGGAACAATTGACAAAAGCATTCGCCCGTAACAGCCAATCGAAATTGGTGGCGAAGCCGCCAAACAGGAAGTGAGCTCATATCTCAGCAACCCTGCCATGTATCATAACCAAACTTACTACATATATCCATGACCCCATTAGGAGGACGCTCAAAACATTTGGTGACCTTTGACCTGTAGGAGGTGCTGCAATTAGCAATATTGCATTTTGATGTGTAGTTGCTGATGTGTTTTATCAATCTTTTATTTTTTGATGTGAAACTGATGACAACATGTTCCATCCAGTTCATTCTAATGCGTGCAAGGGCAGGGCAGGGCAGGACGGGGTGGGACGGGCTGGGGTGATTAGGGGGGGGGGCTGGCTGGCGGAGGCGGCAGCAATACTCAGCCCTGTTTCAGCCCTACAAAGTCAGTTATGTTTTGATGTGACACTTGTTGAAAGTGTTGATCGCGGGTGTCTGCTGAGTTCTATCTTGTCGCCGTGGCTACTCCGGCCTATACTGCTTGGCCCCCTCATTGCTGCTTGCAGCTATATTTGGGGGCCAAGCAGCGAAGCTGCAGGGCAACCCATAGTGATTCTATGTTTTCTTCCCTATTATTGGGGGCCAAGCAGCGAAGCTGCGAAGGCACCCATTGTGTTTCTATCTTTTCTTATTATTATTATACCTTCTTCCGTCATTGAAGTCAATGGCAGCCCATAGAACCGTCTGGTAAAAAGTTGTGAAATTTGGCACACCGATTGTGGACAGTCCCATGATTAATTTCACCAAGTTTCATGTCGGCTCCTCGAGGGCTCTAGCGCCACCAACAGGCCAAAGTTGGACGTGCGTTCACGCACGTAACTTTTGACCTGTTGATCCAATTTTGAAAAATGAGGTACCGTTGGAATCCTTGGACCAAGCCGAGTTCAACGCACCCTATGACGTCATTTTCCGCCATGATGGATTTTCCGCCATATTGGATTTTAGTGAAAGTGAAACTAAAACTTCACAGGTCACAAATTTTGTCCGATCGTCACCAAACTTGACACACATGCTCTTCAGACCAAGCCGCACAAAAGTTATCACTTTTCGTCTTCGGAACTCAAACCGTTTGACCGTAACAGCCAATCGAAGTTTGCGGCGAAGCCGCCAAACAGGAAGTGAGCTCATATCTCAGCAACCCATTCATCTGTCATAACCAAACTTAGTACATGTACTCAGGACCCAATCAGGGGGACGCTCAAGAAATCTGGTGACCTTTGACCTCTAGGGGGCGCTGTAATTAAGAAACATGCCTTTTGGCCTGTAGCTGCAGTTGTGTTTAGAATTAAAACACACTAGTGGTGTCTGGTACTACTGTTGAAGGTCCTTAGGTCAACCCAAGCCAACTTGTGATGTCATCGTAATTGATTCGGCCGCCATATTGAATTTAATCAAAAACACGTACAAGTTTTCGCAGGTCACAAATTTCATCTGTTCTTCACCAAAATTGGTAGAGACCATCTTCAGACCATGCCTGATGAGTGCATTGCTTTCTGGAACAATTGACAGAAGCATTGACCTGTACCAGCCAATCGAAATTTGCGGCGAAGCCGCCAAACAGGAAGTGATTTCATATCTCAGCAACGCTTTCATGTATCAAAACCAAATTTAGTACATGTACCTCAGACCCCATCGGGAGGACGCTCAAGAAATTTGGTGACATTTGACCTCTAGGGGGCACCGTAATTGACAGAAATGCATTTTGGCCAGTAGTTGCTGATGCGCATTATTTTGCAATAGAAGTCAATGGCAGCCCATAGAACCGTCTGGTAAAAAGTTATACAATTTTGCACACTAATTGGGGACAGTCCAATAATTCATTTCACCAAGTTTCATGCCGGCACCTCAAGCGGTCTAGCGCCACCACCAGGCCAAAGGTGGACTTGTGTTCACGGACGTAACTTTTGACCCGTTGACCCGAATGGCAAAATGAGGTATCATTGGAATCCTTGGGCCAAGCCGAGTTCAACACACCCTATGACGTCAATTTTTGACCTCTATGTTTAAATCACAGCAAGTGTGATCATATCTCAGTCAATCTTTTATTTTTGATGTGAAACTGATGACAGCGAGGTCCATCCAGTTAATTCTAATGCGTGCGTGCAAGGGTGGGGCGGGGTGGGATGGGCAGGGGCGGTTGCGGCGGTGGGCTGGCTGGGGGAGGGGGCGGCGACACTCAGCCCTGGTTCAGCCCCACAAAATCAGTTATGTTTTGATGTGAAACTTGACCTTGTAACTCAGCCAATCTTGGGTTGTATGGCATGGAACTTGCTGTGACTGCTTAAGGCTATATGTCTGATGCAACGGCATTGAC
>NC_055966.1:16937565-16999027 GCF_018492685.1 Alosa sapidissima
TTACATGGCAAATCTGGCCTGCTGATCTCACTGCTTGGCCCCCTCATTGCTGCTTGCAGCTATATTTGGGGGCCAAGCAGCGAAGCTGCGAAGCACCCATTGTGTTTCTATGATTTCTTATTATTATTTAACATCTTTCTTCCGCCATGGGAGTCTATGGCAGCCCATAGAACCGTCTGGTAAAAAGTTGTGAAATTTGGCACATTGATTGGGGACAGGCCAAAAATTAATTGCACCAAGTTTCATGCCGGCACCTCCAGCGCTCTAGCGCCACCAACAGGCCAAAGTTGGACGTGCGTTCACGCACGTAACTTTTGACCTGTTGATCCGATTTTGAAAAATGAGGTACCGTTGGAATCCTTGGACCAAGCCGAGTTCAACGCACTCTATGACGTCATTTTCCGCCATGATGGATTTTCCGCCATATTGGATTTTAGTGAAAGTGAAACTAATTTTTCACAGGTCACAAATTTTGTCCGATCATCACCAAACTTGACACACATGATCTTCAGACCATGCCTCATTAATGCATTGTTTTCTGTCTTCGGAACTAAAACCGTTCGCGCGTAACAGCCAATCGAAGTTTGCGGCGAAGCCGCCAAACAGGAAGTGAGCTCATATCTCAGCAACCCATTCATCTGTCATAACCAAACTTAGTACATGTACTCAGGACCCAATCAGGGGGACGCTCAAGAAATCTGGTGACCTTTGACCTCTAGGGGGCGCTGTAATTAAGAAACATGCCTTTTGGCCTGTAGCAGCAGTTGTGCTTAGAATTAAAACCCACTAGTGGTGTCTGGTACTACTGTTGCAGGTCCTTAGGCCAACCCAAGCCAACTTGTGATGTCATCGTAATTGATTCGGCCGCCATATTGGATTAAATCAAAAACACAAAAAAGTTTTGGCAGGTCACAAATTTCATCTGTTCCTCACCAAAATTGGCAGAGACCATCTTCAGACCATGCCTGATGAGTGCATTGCTTTCTGGAACAATTGACAGAAGCTTTGGCCTGTACCAGCCAATCAAAATTTGCGGCGAAGCCGCCAAACAGGAAGTGATTTCATATCTCAGGAACGCTTTCATGTATCAAAACCAAACTTAGTACATGTAACTCAGACCACATCGGGAGGACGCTCAAGAAATTTGGTGACATTTGACCTCAAGGGGGCTCCGTAATTGACAAAAATGCATTTTGGCCAGTAGTTGCTGATGCGCATTATTTTGCAATGGAAGTCAATGGCAGCCCATAGAACCGTCTGGTAAAAAGTTATACAATTTTGCACACTAATTGGGGACAGTCCAATAATTCATTTCACCAAGTTTCATGCCGGCACCTCAAGCGCTCTAGCGCCACCAACAGGCCAAAGTTGGACTTGTGTTTACGGACTTAACTTTTGACCTGTTGACCCGAATGGCAAAATGAGGTATCATTGGAATCCTTGGGCCAAGCCGAGTTCAACACACCCTATGACGTCAATTTTTGACCTCTGTGTTTAAATCACAGCAAGTGTGATCATATCTCAGTCAATTCTTTATTTTTGATGTGAAACTGATGACAGCAAGTTCCATCTAGTTCATTCTAATGTGTGCGTGCAAGGGTGGGACGGGGTGGGATGGGCAGAGGCGGTTGCGGCGGTGGGCTGGCTGGGGGAGGGGGCGGCGACACTCAGCCCTGGTTCAGCCCCACAAAATCAGTTATGTTTTGATGTGAAACTTGACCTTGTAACTCAGCCAATCTTGGGTTGTATGCAGGCTTGGAATTTCACCATTCTGGGGGCAAGGCCACTTGGCCTTCAGTTGGGCATATTTGGTGGGGGGCACAAAGGCCACATGTCAGGGCACCAAGGCCAAAGTTAACTATAGCATATAAAAATGATCAAAGTTGTATTTAGCCTAGTCACTGCAGTAGACCTGCATCACTGTATGAAACATGACAAAAACATGAAAAATGACATATTACATAGAACTGTAAATCTTCTGATCATCTAATAATTACAGATATCTAGGCTACATATAACAGTTATTTTATATTTGGCCTGCTATGAAATCATGTATTGAACAATTTAAGCACAGCTCAGCTTTAAGAAACTCAAATAGCCTAGATGCATGCTTAGCATTTTGTGATCATTAAGGCTACTTTCACAAACTGTTAGTCAGCTGTCCTCTGATTTACCAATATCTAGGCGATATTTGTAAGATTTATTTTGTATTTGGCCCACTATGAAATCATGTGGAACAATTTAAACACATTGTAAAACTTAAAGCCCAAATTTGGAGACATCCATGCATGTCGAAATTTACTGCAAATTCGAAACTGGATTACTCTGGAACAGCTAACTGTACAGGGGACTGTTTTACACCTTTGTGTTCGGTAAGGTCTGCTGTTTATTCTTATATATGGTTTGTCATGTGTTAAAAGAAGGGTTCGTGAAGTATTCCACCGATATGAATGGGTAGGGAGATCATGGACGCAAAACCTTCAGTAGAATGTATGATTAAATTGAATTATATTATTTACTTTTATCGCGAACCGTTCAACACAGCAATTATCGGCTAACATTGTTTAAAAGCTGAGAAAAAGCTCTTTCATGTGATACTTGTGATGTCTGTGTGATGATGAGTAGGCTACTTCGCGAGTAGTTAAACTGAGAAGAATGGGTGAATTTGGACGCACTTTCTTTCTTGCACTGTCACTTTATCCACTGCGTAAAAGACTAAATTAATTTGCGCTGTGAATTCTAAGATTATTTTGACAGGCCACAGGCTAAATAAAAATCGCTATTAGTAGGACGCAAAGCAGAATATTGAAAGAAGGGGGCACCAAGGCCACCGTGGCCTGTAAACCTCTGATTTTCAAAGGGGCATCACGGCCAACGCAAGGGGCGTGAAATTCCTACCCTGGTTGTATGGCATGGAACTTGCTGTGACTGCTTAACGCTATATGTCTGATGCAACGGCATTGACTTACATGGCAAATCTTGCCTGCTGAACTGCCTGCTTGGCCCCCTCATTGCTGCTTGCAGCTATATTTGGGGGCCAAGCAGCGAAGCTGCGAAGGCACCCATTGTGTTTGTTAGTTTTCTTATTATTGGGGGCCAAGCAGCGAAGCTGCGAAGCCCCATTGTGTTTCTATGATTTCTTACTATTATTATTATTATTTAACATCTTTCTTCCGCCATGGGAGTCTATGGCAGCCCATAGAACCGTCTGGTAAAAAGTTGTGAAATTTGGCACACCGATTGGGGACAGTCCCATGATTAATTTCACCAAGTTTCATGTCGGCTCCTCGAGGGCTCTAGCGCCACCAACAGGCCAAAGTTGGACGTGCGTTCACGCACGTAACTTTTGACCTGTTGATCCGATTTTGAAAAATGAAGTACCGTTGGAATCCTTAGACCAAGCCGAGTTCAACGCACCCTATGACGTCATTTTCCGCCATGATGGATTTTCCGCCATATTGGATTTTAGTGAAAGTGAAACTAAAACTTCAAAGGTCACAAATTTTATCCGATCGTCACCAAACTTGACACACATGCTCTTCAGACCAAGCCGCACAAAAGTTATCACTTTTCGTCTTCGGAACTCAAACCGTTTGACCGTAACAGCCAATCGAAATATGCGGCGAAGCCGCCAAACAGGAAGTGAGCTCATATCTCAGCAACCCATTCATCTATCATAACCAAACTTAGTATATGGACTCAGGACCCAATCAGGGGGACGCTCAAGAAATCTGGTGACCTTTGACCTCTAGGGGGCGCTGTAATTAAGAAACATGCCTTTTGGCCTGTAGCAGCAGTTGTGCTTAGAATTAAAACACACTAGTGGTGTCTGATAATACTGTTGGAGGTCCTTAGGCCAACCCAGGACAACTTGTGATGTCATCGTAATTGATTCGGCCGCCATATTGGATTTAATCAAAAACACATATAAGTTTTGGCAGGTCACAAATTTCAGCGGATCCTCACCAAAATTGGCAGAGACCATCTTCAGACCATGCCTGATGAGTGCATTGCTTTCTGGAACAATTGACAGAAGCTTTGGCCTGTACCAGCCAATCAAAATTTGTGGCGAAGCCGCCAAACAGGAAGTGATTTCATATCTCAGGAACGCTTTCATGTATCAAAACCAAACTTAGTACATGTAACTCAGACCACATCGGGAGGACGCTCAAGAAATTTGGTGACATTTGACCTCTAGGGGGCTCCGTAATTGACAAAAATGCATTTTGGCCAGTAGTTGCTGATGCGCATTATTTTGCAATGGAAGTCAATGGCAGCCCATAGAACCGTCTGGTAAAAAGTTATACAATTTTGCACACTAATTGGGGACAGTCCAATAATTCATTTCACCAAGTTTCATGCCGGCACCTCAAGCGCTCTAGCGCCACCAACAGGCCAAAGTTGGACTTGTGTTCACGGACGTAACTTTTGAACTGTTGACCCGAATGGCAAAATGAGGTATCATTGGAATCCTTGGGCCAAGAGTTCAACACACCCTATGACGTCAATTTTTGACCTCTGTGTTTAAATCACAGCAAGTGTGATCATATCTCAGTCAATTTTTTATTTTTGATGTGAAACTGATGACAGCAAGTTCCATCTAGTTCATTCTAATGTGTGCGTGCAAGGGTGGGACGGGGTGGGATGGGCAGGGGCGGTTGCGGCGGTGGGCTGGCAGGGGGAGGGGGCGGCGACACTCAGCCCTGGTTCAGCCCCACAAAATCAGTTATGTTTTGATGTGAAACTTGACCTTGTAAGTCAGCCAATCTTGGGTTGTATGGCATGGAAGTTGCTGTGACTGCTTAAGGCTATATGTCTGATGCAACAGCATTGACTTACATGGCAAATCTGGCCTGCTGATCTCACTGCTTGGCCCCCTCATTGCTGCTTGCAGCTATATTTATTATTATTACGCTTCCGCCATGGGAGTCTATGGCAGCCCATAGAACCGTCTGGTAAAAAGTTGTGAAATTTGGCACACCGATTGGGGACAGGCCAATAATTAACTGCACCAAGTTTCATGCCGGCACCTCCAGCGCTCTAGCGCCACCAACAGGCCAAAGTTGGACGTGCGTTCACGCACGTAACTTTTGACCTGTTGATCCGATTTTGAAAAATGAGGTACCGTTGGAATCCTTGGACCAAGCCGAGTTCAACGCACTCAATGACGTCATTTTCCGCCATGATGGATTTTCCGCCATATTGGATTTTAGTGAAAGTGAAACTAATTTTTCACAGGTCACAAATTTTGTCCGATCGTCACCAAACTTGACACACATGATCTTCAGACCATGCCTCATTAATGCATTGTTTTTTGTCTTCGGAACTAAAACCGTTCGCGCGTAACAGCCAATCGAAGTTTGCGGCGAAGCCGCCAAACAGGAAGTGAGCTCATATCTCAGCAACCCATTCATCTGTCATAACCAAACTTAGTACATGTACTCAGGACCCAATCAGGGGGACGCTCAAGAAATCTGGTGACCTTTGACCTCTAGGGGGCGCTGTAATTAAGAAACATGCCTTTTGGCCTGTAGCTGCAGTTGTGTTTAGAATTAAAATGCACTAGTGGTGTCTGTTAATACTGTTGGAGGTCCTTCGGCCGACCCAAGCCAACTTGTGATGTCATCGTAATTGATTCGGCCGCCATATTGGATTTAATCAAAAACACGTACAAGTTTTCGCAGGTCACAAATTTCATCTGTTCTTCACCAAAATTGGTAGAGACCATCTTCAGACCATGCCTGATGAGTGCATTGCTTTCTGGAACAATTGACAGAAGCATTGACCTGTACCAGCCAATCGAAATTTGCGGCAAAGCCGCCAAACAGGAAGTGATTTCATATCTCAGCAACGCTTTCATGTATCAAAACCAAATTTAGTACATGTACCTCAGACCCCATCGGGAGGACGCTCAAGAAATTTGGTGACATTTGACCTCTAGGGGGCACCGTAATTGACAAAAATGCATTTTGGCCAGTAGTTGCCGATGCGCATTATTTTGCAATGGAAGTCAATGGCAGCCCATAGAACCGTCTGGTAAAAAGTTATACAATTTTGCACACTAATTGGGGACAGTCCAATAATTCATTTCACCAAGTTTCATGCTGGCACCTCAAGCGCTCTAGCGCCACCAACAGGCCAAAGTTGGACTTGTGTTTACGGACGTAACTTTTGACCTGTTGACCCGAATGGCAAAATGAGGTATCATTGGAATCCTTGGGCCAAGCCGAGTTCAACACACCCTATGACGTCAATTGTTGACCTCTATGTTTAAATCACAGCAAGTGTGATCATATCTCAGTCAATCTTTTATTTTTAATGTGAAACTGATGACAGCGAGTTCCATCCAGTTAATTCTAATGCGTGCGTGCAAGGGTGGGGCGGGGTGGGACGGGCAGGGGCGGTTGCGGCGGTGGGCTGGCTGGGTGAGGGGGCGGCGACACTCAGCCCTGGTTCAGCCACACAAAATCAGTTATGTTTTGATGTGAAACTTGACCTTGTAACTCAGCCAAACTTGGGTTGTTTGACATGGAACTTGTTGTGACTGCTTAATGCTATATGCCTGATGCCACGGCATTGAGTTGCATGGCAAATCTGGCCTGCTGATCTCACTGCTTGGCCCCCTCATTGCTGCTTGCAGCTATATTTATTATTGGGGGCCAAGCAGCGAAGCTGCGAAGGCACCCATTGTTATTGTTAGTTTTCTTATTATTATTATTCCTCTGCCATTGAAGTCTATGGCAGCCCATAGAACCGTCTGGTGAAAAGTTGTGAAATTTGGCACACTAATTAGGCTGCGTCCCAGAATTAATTTCACCAAGTTTCGAGTCCGCACCACGAGCGCTCTAGCGCCACCAACAGGCCAAATTTGGACATGCGTTCATGCATGTAACTTCTGACCCGTTGGCCCGATTTTGAAAAATGAGGTACCATTGGAATCCTTGGACCAGGCCGAGTTCAACGCACCCTATGACGTCATTTTCCGCCATGATGGATTTTCCGCCATATTGGATTTAAGTGAAAGTGAAACTAATTTTTCACAGGTCACAAATTTTGTCCGATCGTCACCAAACTTGACATACATGATCTTCAGACCAAGCCTCACAAAAGTTGTGGTGTTTTGTCTTCGGAACTATGACCGTTCACCCGTAATATCCAATCGAAATTTGCGGCGAAGCCGCCAAACAGGAAGTGAGCTCATATCTCAGCAACCCATTCATCTGTCATAACCAAACTTAGTACATGTACTCAGGACCCAATCAGGGGGACGCTCAAGAAATTTGGTGACCTTTGACCTCTAGGGGGCGCTGTAATTAAGAAACATGCCTTTTGGCCTGTAGCAGCAGTTGTGCTTAGAATTAAAACACACTAGTGGTGTCTGGTACTACTGTTGAAGGTCCTTAGGTCAACCCAAGCCAACTTGTGATGTCATCGTAATTGATTCGGCCGCCATATTGAATTTAATCAAAAACACGTACAAGTTTTCGCAGGTCACAAATTTCATCTGTTCTTCACCAAAATTGGTAGAGACCATCTTCAGACCATGCCTGATGAGTGCATTGCTTTCTAGAACAATTGACAGAAGCATTGACCTGTACCAGCCAATCGAAATTTGCGGCGAAGCCGCCAAACAGGAAGTGATTTCATATCTCAGCAACGCTTTCATGGATCAAAACCAAACTTAGTACATGTACCTCAGACCACATCGGGAGGACGCTCAAGAAATTTGGTGACATTTGACCTCTAGGGGGCTCCGTAATTGACAAAAATGCATTTTGGCCAGTAGTTGCTGATGCGCATTATTTTGCAATGGAAGTCAATGGCAGCCCATAGAACCGTCTGGTAAAAAGTTATACAATTTTGCACACTAATTGGGGACAGTCCAATAATTCATTCCACCAAGTTTCATGCCGGCACCTCAAGCGCTCTAGCGCCACCAACAGGCCAAAGTTGGACTTGTGTTCACGGACGTAACTTTTGACCTGTTGACCCGAATGGCAAAATGAGGTATCATTGGAATCCTTGGGCCAAGTCGAGTTCACACCCCCACACACCCTATGACGTCAATTTTTGACCTCTGTGTTTAAATCACAGCAAGTGTGATCATATCTCAGTCAAGCTTTTATTTTTGATGTGAAACTGATGACAGCAAGTTCCATCTAGTTCATTCTAATGTGTGCGTGCAAGGGTGGGACGGGGTGGGATGGGCAGGGGCGGTTGCGGCGGTGGGCTGGCTGGGGGAGGGGGCGGCGACACTCAGCCCTGGTTCAGCCCCACAAAATCAGTTATGTTTTGATGTGAAACTTGACCTTGTAACTCAGCCAATCTTGGGTTGTATGGCATGGAACTTGCTGTGACTGCTTAAGGCTATATGTCTGATGCAACGGCATTGACTTACATGGCAAATCTGGCCTGCTGATCTCACTGCTTGGCCCCCTCATTGCTGCTTGCAGCTATATTTATTATTATTATTTAACATCTTTCTTCCGCCATTGAAGTCTATGGCAGCCCATAGAACCGTCTGGTAAAAAGTTGTGAAATTTGGCACACTGATTGGGGACAGGCCAATAATTAATTGCACCAAGTTTCATGCCGGCACCTCCAGCGCTCTAGCGCCACCAACAGGCCAAAGTTGGACGTGCGTTCACGCACGTAACTTTTGAACTGTTGATCCGATTTTGAAAAATCAGGTACCGTTGGAATCCTTGGACCAAGCCGAGTTCAACGCACCCTATGACGTCATTTTCCGCCATGATGGATTTTCCGCCATATTGGATTTTAGTGAAAGTGAAACTAATTTTTCACAGGTCACAAATTTTGTCCGATCGTCACCAAACTTGACATACATGATCTTCAGACCAAGCCTAACAAAAGTTGTGGTGTTTTGTCTTCGGAACTAAAACCGTTCGTGCGTAACAGCCAATCGAAATTTGCGGCGAAGCCGCCAAACAGGAAGTGAGCTCATATCTCAGCAACCCATTGATCTATCATAACCAAACTTAGTCCATGGACTCGGGACCCAATCAGGGGGACGCTCAACAAATTTGGTGACCTTTGACCTCTAGGGGGCGCTGTAATTAAGAAACATGCCTTTTGGCCTGTAGCAGTAGTTGTGCTTAGAATTGAAACCCACTAGTGGTGTCTGCTACTACTGTTGAAGGTCCTTAGGCCGACCCAAGCCAACTTGTGATGTCATCGTAATTGATTCGGCCGCCATATTGAATTTAATCAAAAACACGTACAAGTTTTCGCAGGTCACAAATTTCATCTGTTCTTCACCAAAATTGGTAGAGACCATCTTCAGACCATGCCTGATGAGTGCATTGCTTTCTGGAACAATTGACAGAAGCTTTGGCCTGTACCAGCCAATCAAAATTTGCGGCGAAGCCGCCAAACAGGAAGTGATTTCATATCTCAGCAACGCTTTCATGTATCAAAACCAAACTTAGTACATGTACCTCAGACCACATCGGGAGGACGCTCAAGAAATTTGGTGACATTTGACCTCTAGGGGGCTCCGTAATTGACAAAAATGCATTTTGGCCAGTAGTTGCTGATGCGCATTATTTTGCAATGGAAGTCAATGGCAGCCCATAGAACCGTCTGGTAAAAAGTTATAAAATTTGGCACACTAATTGGGGACAGTCCCATGATTAATGTCACCAAGTTTCATGCCGGCACCTCAAGCGCTCTAGCGCCACCAACAGGCCAAAGTTGGACTTGTGTTCACGGACGTAACTTTTGACCTGTTGACCCGAATGGCAAAATGAGGTATCATTGGAATCCTTGGGCCAAGCCGAGTTCACACCCCCACTCACCCTATGACGTCAATTTTTGACCTCTGTGTTTAAATCACAGCAAGTGTGATCATATCTCAGTCAATCTTTTATTTTTGATGTGAAACTGATGACAGCGAGTTCCATCTAGTTCATTCTAATGTGTGCGTGCAAGGGTGGGACGGGGTGGGATGGGCAGGGGCGGTTGCGGCGGTGGGCTGGCTGGGGGAGGGGGCGGCGACACTCAGCCCTGGTTCAGCCCCACAAAATCAGTTATGTTTTGATGTGAAACTTGACCTTGTAACTCAGCCAATCTTGGGTTGTATGGCATGGAACTTGCTGTGACTGCTTAAGGCTATATGTCTGATGCAACGGCATTGATTTACATGGTTAATCTGGCCTGCTGATCTCACTGCTTGGCCCCCTCATTGCTGCTTGCAGCTATATTTGGGGGCCAAGCAGCGAAGCTGCGAAGCCCCATTGTTTTTCTATGATTTCTTATTATTATTATTATTATTTAACATCTTTCTTCCGCCATGGGAGTCTATGGCAGCCCATAGAACCGTCTGGTAAAAAGTTGTGAAATTTGGCACACCGATTGGGGACAGGCCCATGATTAATTTCACCAAGTTTCATGTCGGCTCCTCGAGGGCTCTAGCGCCACCAACAGGCCAAAGTTGGACGTGCATTCACGCACGTAACTTTTGACCTGTTGATCCGATTTTGAAAAATGAGGTACCGTTGGAATCCTTGGACCAAGCCGAGTTCAACGCACCCAATGACGTCATTTTCCGCCATGATGGATTTTCCGCCATATTGGATTTTAGTGAAAGTGAAACTAATTTTTCACAGGTCACAAATTTTGTCCGATCGTCACCAAACTTGACATACATGATCTTCAGACCAAGCCTCACAAAAGTTGTGGTGTTTTGTCTTCGGAACTATGACCGTTCACCCGTAATATCCAATCGAAATTTGCGGCGAAGCCGCCAAACAGGAAGTGAGCTCATATCTCAGCAACCCATTGATCTACCATAACCAACCTTAGTCCATGGACTCAGGACCCAATCAGGGGGACGCTCAAGAAATCTGGTGACCTTTGACCTCTAGGGGGCGCTGTAATTAAGAAACATGCCTTTTGGCCTGTAGCAGCAGATGTGCTTAGAATTAAAACCCACTAGTGGTGTCTGGTACTACTGTTGAAGGTCCTTAGGCCGACCCAAGCCAACTTGTGATGTCATCGTAATTGATTCGGCCGCCATATTGGATTTAATCAAAAACACGTACAAGTTTTCGCAGGTCACAAATTTCATCTGTTCTTCACCAAAATTGGCAGAGACCATCTTCAGACCATGCCTGATGAGTGCATTGCTTTCTGGAACAATTGACAGAAGCATTGACCTGTACCAGCCAATCGAAATTTGCGGCGAAGCCGCCAAACAGGAAGTGATTTCATATCTCAGCAACGCTTTCATATATCAAAACCAAATTTAGTACATGTACCTCAGACCCCATCGGGAGGACGCTCAAGAAATTTGGTGACATTTGACCTCTAAGGGGCACCGTAATTGACAAAAATGCATTTTGGCCAGTAGTTGCTGATGCGCATTATTTTGCAATGGAAGTCAATGGCAGCCCATAGAACCGTCTGGTAAAAAGTTATAAAATTTTGCACACTAATTGGGGACAGTCCAATAATTCATTTCACCAAGTTTCATGCCGGCACCTCAAGCGCTCTAGCGCCACCAACAGGCCAAAGTTGAACTTGTGTTCACGGACGTAACTTTTGACCTGTTGACCCGAATGGCAAAATGAGGTATCATTGGAATCCTTGGGCCAAGCTGAGTTCAACACACCCAATGACGTTAATTTTTGACCACTATGTTTAAATCACAGCAAGTGTGATCATATCTCAGTCAATCTTTTATTTTTGATGAGAAACTGATGACAGCAAGTTCCATCCAGTTCATTCTAATGCGTGCGTGCAAGAGTGGGGCGGGTGGGATGGGCAGGGGGCGGTTGTGGCGGTGGGCTGGCTGGGGGAGGGGGCGGCGACACTCAGCCCTGGTTCAGCTCCACAAAATCAGTTATGTTTTGATGTAAAACTTGACCTTGTAACTCAGCCAATCTTGAGTTGTTTGGCATGGAACTTTCTGTGACTGCTTAAGGCTATATGTCTGATGCAACGGCATTGATTTACATGGTTAATCTGGCCTGCTGATCTCACTGCTTGGCCCCCTCATTGCTGCTTGCAGCTATATTTATTATTATTATTTAACATCTTTCTTCCGCCATGGGAGTCTATGGCAGCCCATAGAACCGTCTGGTAAAAAGTTGTGAAATTTGGCACACCGATTGGGGACAGGCCCATGATTAATTTCACCAAGTTTCATGTCGGCTCCTCGAGGGCTCTAGCGCCACCAACAGGCCAAAGTTGGGCGTGCATTCACGCACGTAACTTTTGACCTGTTGATCCGATTTTGAAAAATGAGGTACCGTTGGAATCCTTGGACCAAGCCGAGTTCAACGCACCCAATGACGTCATTTTCCGCCATGATGGATTTTCCGCCATATTGGATTTAAGTGAAAGTGAAACTAATTTTTCACAGGTCACAAATTTTGTCCGATCGTCACCAAACTTGACATACATGATCTTCAGACCAAGCCTCACAAAAGTTGTGGTGTTTTGTCTCCGGAACTATGACCGTTCACCCGTAATATCCAATCGAAATTTGCGGCGAAGCCGCCAAACAGGAAGTGAGCTCATATCTCAGCAACCCATTGATCTATCATAACCAACCTTAGTCCATGGACTCAGGACCCAATCAGGGGGACGCTCAATAAATCTGGTGACCTTTGACCTCTAGGGGGCGCTGTAATTAAGAAACATGCCTTTTGGCCTGTAGCAGCAGTTGTGCTTAGAATTAAAACCCACTAGTGGTGTCTGGTACTACTGTTGAAGGTCCTTAGGCCGACCCAAGCCAACTTGTGATGTCATCGTAATTGATTCGGCCGCCATATTGGATTTAATCAAAAATACGTACAAGTTTTCGCAGGTCACAAATTTCAGCGGATCCTCACCAAAATTGGCAGAGACCATCTTCAGACTATGCCTGATGAGTGCATTGCTTTCTGGAACAATTGACAGAAGCTTTGGCCTGTACCAGCCAATCAAAATTTGCGGCGAAGCCGCCAAACAGGAAGTGATTTCATATCTCAGCAACGCTTTCATGTATCAAAACCAAACTTAGTACATGTACCTCAGACCACATCGGGAGGACGCTCAAGAAATTTGGTGACATTTGACCTCTAGGGGGCTCCGTAATTGACAAAAATGCATTTTGGCCAGTAGTTGCTGATGCGCATTATTTTGCAATGGAAGTCAATGGCAGCCCATAGAACCGTCTGGTGAAAAGTTGTGAAATTTGGCACACTGATAAGGGACAGTCCCATGATTAATGTCACCAAGTTTCATGCCGGCACCTCAAGCGCTCTAGCGCCACCAACAGGCCAAAGTTGGACTTGTGTTCACGGACGTAACTTTTGACCTGTTGACCCGAATGGCAAAATGAGGTATCATTGGAATCCTTGGGCCAAGCCGAGTTCACACCCCCACTCACCCTATGACGTCAATTTTTGACCTCTGTGTTTAAATCACAGCAAGTGTGATCATATCTCAGTCAATCTTTTATTTTTGATGTGAAACTGATGACAGCGAGTTCCATCTAGTTCATTCTAATGTGTGCGTGCAAGGGTGGGACGGGGTGGGATGGGCAGGGGCGGTTGCGGCGGTGGGCTGGCTGGGGGAGGGGGCGGCGACACTCAGCGCTGGTTCAGCCCCACAAAATCAGTTATGTTTTGATGTGAAACTTGACCTTGTAACACAGCCAATCTTGGGTTGTATGGCATGGAACTTGCTGTGACTGCTTAAGACTATATGTCTGATGCAACGGCATTGATTTACATGGTTAATCTGGCCTGCTGATCTCACTGCTTGGCCCCCTCATTGCTGCTTGCAGCTATATTTATTATTATTATTATTATTATTATTCCGCCATTAAAGTCAATGGCAGCCCATAGAACCGTCTGGTGAAAAGTTGTGAAATTTGGCACACTGATTAGGGACAGTCCCATGATTAATGTCACCAAGTTTCATGATGGCACCTCAAGCACTCTAGCGCCACCAACAGGCCAAAGTTGGACTTGCGTTCACGCACGTAACTTCTGACCTGTTGACCCGATTGTCAAAAATGAGGTATCGTTGGAATCCTTGGACCAAGCCGAGTTCAACGCACCCTATGACGTCATTTTCCGCCATGATGGATTTTCCGCCATATTGGATTTTAGTGAAAGTGAAACTAAAACTTCACAGGTCACAAATTTTGTCCGATCGTCACCAAACTTGACACACATGATCTTCAGCCCAAGCCTCACAAAAGATACTCCTTTTCGTCTTCGGAACTCAAAGCGTTCGCCCGTAACAGCCAATCGAAATATGCGGCGAAGCCGCCAAACAGGAAGTGAGCTCATATCTCAGCAACCCATTGATCTATCATAACCAAACTTATTCCATGGACTCAGGACCCAATCTGTGGGACGCACAAGAAATTTGGTGACCTTTGACCTCTAGGGGGCGCTGTAATTAAGAAACATGCCTTTTGGCCTGTAGCAGCAGTTGTGCTTAGAATTAAAACGCACTAGTGGTGTCTGGTAATACTGTTGGAGGTCCTTAGGCCAACCCAAGCCAACTTGTGATGTCATCGTAATTGATTCGGCCGCCATATTGGATTTAATCAAAAACACGTACGAATTTTCGCAGGCCACAAATTTCAGTGGATCCTCAACAAAATTGGCAGAGATCATCTTCAGACCATGCCTTATCAGTGCATTGCTTTCTGGAACAATTGACAGAAGCATTCGGCTGTAACAGCCAATCGAAATTTGCGGCGAAGCCGCCAAACAGGAAGTGAGCTCATATCTCAGCAACCCTTGCATGTATCAAAGCCAAACTGGGTGCATAGACTCATGACCCAATCAGGGGGACACTCAATAAATCTGGTGACCTTTGACCTCTAGGGGGCGCTGTAATTAAGAAACATGCCTTTTGGCCTGTAGCTGCTGTTGTGTTTGGAATTAAAATGCACTAGTGGTGTCTGGTAACACTGTTGGAGGTCCTTAGGCCGACCCAAGTGAACTTGTGATGTCATCGTAATTGATTCGGCCGCCATATTGGATTTAATCAAAAACACGTACAAGTTTTCACAGGTCACAAATTTCAGCGGATTCTCACCAAAATTGGCAGAGACCATCTTCAGACCATAATCTATCAATATATTGCTTTCTGGAACAATTGGCAAAAGCATTCGCTTGTAACAGTCAATCAAAATTGGTGGCGAACCCGCCAAACAGGAAGTGAGCTCATATCTCAACAACCCTGCCATGTATCATAACCAAACTTACTATATGGATTCATGACCCCATTAGGAGGACGCTCAAAAAATTTGGTGACCTTTGACCTGTAGGAGGTGCTGCAATTAGCAATATTGCATTTTGATGTGTAGTTGCTGATTTGTTTTATCAATCTTTTATTTTTTGATGTGAAACTGATGACAACATGTTCCATCCAGTTAATTCTAATGCGTGCGTGCAAGGGCATGGCAGGATGGGGTGGGACGGGCTGGGGTGATTAGGTGGGGGGGCTGGCTGGCGGAGGCGTGGCAATACTCAGCCCTGTTTCAGCCCTGTTGATCACGGGTGTCTGCTGAGTTCTATCTTGTCGCCGTAGCTACTCCGGCCTATTCTGCTTGGCCCCCTCATTGCTGCTTGCAGCTATATTTGGGGGCCAAGCAGCGAAGCTGCGAGGCAACCATTGTGTTTCTATTTGTTCTTATTGGGGGCCAAGCAGCGAAGCTGCGAGGCAACCATTGTGTTTCTATTTGTTCTTATTATTATTATTATTATTATTCCGCCATTGAAGTCAATGGCAGCCCATAGAACCGTCTGGTGAAAAGTTGTGAAATTTGGCACACTGATTAGGGATAGTCCCATAATTAATTTCACCAAGTTTCATACCGGCACCTTGAGCGCTCTAGCGCCACCAACAGGCCAAAGTTGGACTTGCGTTCACGCACGTAACTTCTGACCTGTTGACCCGATTGTCAAAAATGAGGTATCGTTGGAATCCTTGGACCAAGCCGAGTTCAACGCACCCTATGACGTCATTTTCCGCCATGATGGATTTTCCGCCATATTGGATTTTAGTGAAAGTGAAACTAAAACTTCACAGGTCACAAATTTTGTCCGATCGTCACCAAACTTGACACACATGCTCTTCAGACCAAGCCGCACAAAAGTTATTCTTTTTCGTCTTCGGAACTAAAACCGTTCGCGCGTAACAGCCAATCGAAATTTGCGGCGAAGCCGCCAAACAGGAAGTGAGCTCATATCTCAGCAACCCATTGATCTATCATAACCAAACTAAGTCCATGGACTCAGGACCCAATCAGGGGGACACTCAAGAAATTTGGTGACCTTTGACCTCTAGGGGGCGCTGTAATTAAGAAACATGCCTTTTGGCCTGTAGCTGCAGTTGTGCTTAGAATTGAAACCCACTAGTGGTGTCTGGTACTACTGTTGAAGGTCCTTAGGCCGACCCAAGCCAACTTGTGATGTCATCGTAATTGATTCGGCCGCCATATTGGATTTAATCAAAAACACGTACACGTTTTTGCAGGTCACAAATTTCAGCGGATCCTCACCAAAATTGGCAGAGACCATCTACAGACCATGCCTGATGAGTGCATTGCTTTCTGGAACAATTGACAGAGGCATTGGCCTGTACCAGCCAATCAAAATTTGCGGCGAAGCCGCCAAACAGGAAGTGATGTCATATCTCAGCAACACTTTCATGTATCAAAACCAAACTTAGTACATGTACCTGAGACCACATCGGGAGGATGCTCAAGAAATTTGGTGACATTTGACCTCTAGGGGGCTCCGTAATTGACAAAAATGCATTTTGGTCAGTAGTTGCTGATGCGCATTATTTTGCAATGGAAGTCAATGGCAGCCCATAGAACCGTCTGGTAAAAAGTTATACAATTTTGCACACTAATTGGGGACAGTCCAATAATTCATTTCACCAAGTTTCATGCCGGCACCTCAAGCGCTCTAGCGCCACCAACAGGCCAAAGTTGGACTTGTGTTTACGGACGTAACTTTTGACCTGTTGACCCGAATGGCAAAATGAGGTATCATTGGAATCCTTGGGCCAAGCCGAGTTCAACACACCCTATGACGTCAATTGTTGACCTCTATGTTTAAATCACAGCAAGTGTGATCATATATCAGTCAATCTTTTATTTTTGATGTGAAACTGATGACAGCAAGTTCCATCTAGTTCATTCTAATGTGTGCGTGCAAGGGTGGGACGGGGTGGGATGGGCAGGGGCGGTTGCGGCGGTGGGCTGGCTGGGGGAGGGGGCGGCGACACTCAGCCCTGGTTCAGCCCCACAAAATCAGTTATGTTTTGATGTGAAACTTGACCTTGTAACTCAGCCAATCTTGGGTTGTATGGCATGGAACTTGCTGTGACTGCTTAAGGCTATATGTCTGATGCAACGGCATTGACTTACATGGTTAATCTGGCCTGCTGAACTAACTGCTTGGCCCCCTCATTGCTGCTTGCAGCTATATTTATTATTATTATTATTATTATTCCGCCATTGAAGTCAATGGCAGCCCATAGAACCGTCTGGTGAAAAGTTGTGAAATTTGGCACACTGATTAGGGACAGTCCCATGATTAATGTCACCAAGTTTCATGATGGCACCTAGAGCACTCTAGCGCCACCAACAGGCCAAAGTTGGACTTGCGTTCACGCACGTAACTTCTGACCTGTTGACCCGATTGTCAAAAATGAGGTATCGTTGGAATCCTTGGACCAAGCCGAGTTCAACGCACCCTATGACGTCATTTTCCGCCATGATGGATTTTCCGCCATATTGGATTTTAGTGAAAGTGAAACTAAAACTTCACAGGTCACAAATTTTGTCCGATCGTCACCAAACTTGACACACATGCTCTTCAGACCAAGCCGCACAAAAGTTATTCTTTTTCGTCTTCGGAACTAAAACCGTTCGCGCGTAACAGCCAATCGAAATTTGCGGCGAAGCCGCCAAACAGGAAGTGAGCTCATATCTCAGCAACACATTCATCTATCATAACCAAACTTAGTCCATGGACTCAGGACCCAATCAGGGGGACGCTCAAGAAATCTGGTGACCTTTGACCTCTAGGGGGCGCTGTAATTAAGAAACATGCCTTTTGGCCTGTAGCTGCTGTTGTGCTTAGAATTACAACACACTAGTGGTGTCTGGTAATACTGCTGGAGGTCCTTAGGCCGACCCAAGACGACTTGTGATGTCATCGTAATTGATTCGGCCGCCATATTGGATTTAATCAAAAACACGGACACATTTTTGCAGGTCACAAATTTCAGCGGATCCTCACCAAAATTGGCAGAGACCATCTACAGACCATGCCTGATGAGTGCATTGCTTTCTGGAACAATTGACAGAAGCATTGACCTGTACCAGCCAATCGAAATTTGCGGCGAAGCCGCCAAACAGGAAGTGATTTCATATCTCAGCAACGCTTTCATGTATCAAAACCAAATTTAGTACATGTACCTCAGACCCCATCGGGAGGACGCTCAAGAAATTTGGTGACATTTGACCTCTAGGGGGCTCCGTAATTGACAAAAATGCATTTTGGCCAGTAGTTGCTGATGCGCATTATTTTGCAATGGAAGTCAATGGCAGCCCATAGAACCGTCTGGTAAAAAGTTATACAATTTTGCACACTAATTGGGGACAGTCCAATAATTCATTTCACCAAGTTTCATGCCGGCACCTCAAGCGCTCTAGCGCCACCAACAGGCCAAAGTTGGACTTGTGTTTACGGACGTAACTTTTGACCTGTTGACCCGAATGGCAAAATGAGGTATCATTGGAATCCTTGGGCCAAGCCGAGTTCACACCCCCACACACCCTATGACGTCAATTTTTGACCTCTGTGTTTAAATCACAGCAAGTGTGATCATATCTCAGTCAATCTTTTATTTTTGATGTGAAACTGATGACGGCAAGTTCCATCTATTTCATTCTAATGTGTGCGTGCAAGGGTGGGACGGGGTGGGATGGGCAGGGGCGGTTGCGGCGGTGGGCTGGCTGGGGGAGGGGGCGGCGACACTCAGCCCTGGTTCAGCCCCACAAAATCAGTTATGTTTTGATGTGAAACTTGACCTTGTAACTCAGCCAATCTTGGGTTGTATGGCATGGAACTTGCTGTGACTGCTTAAGGCTATATGTCTGATGCAACGGCATTGATTTACATGGTTAATCTGGCCTGCTGATCTCACTGCTTGGCCCCCTCATTGCTGCTTGCAGCTATATTTATTATTATTATTCCTCTGCCATTGAAGTCAATGGCAGCCCATAGAACCGTCTGGTGAAAAGTTGTGAAATTTGGCACACTGATTAGGGACAGTCCCATGATTAATGTCACCAAGTTTCATGATGGCACCTCAAGCACTCTAGCGCCACCAACAGGCCAAAGTTGGACGTGCGTTCACGCACGTAACCTTTGACCCGTATGGCCGATTGTCAAAAATGAGGTATCGTTGGAATCCTTGGATCAAGCCGAGTTCAACGCACCCTATGACGTCAATTTCCGCCATGATGGATTTTCCGCCATATTGGATTTCATCAAAAACACTTAAAAGTCTTCACAGGTCACAAATTTTGTCCGATCGACACCAAATTTCAGAGATATCATCTACAGACCATGACTCATTAATGTATTGCTTTTTGTCTTCTGAACTAAAACCGTTCGCGCGTAACAGCCAATCGAAATTTGCGGCGACGCCGCCAAACAGGAAGTGAGCTCATATCTCAGCAACCCATTGATCTATCATAACCAAACTTATTCCATGGACTCAGGACCCAATCAGGGGGACGCTCAAGAAATTTGGTGACCTTTGACCTCTAGGGGGCGCTGTAATTAAGAAACATGCCTTTTGGCCTGTAGCAGCAGTTGTGCTTAGAATTGAAACCCACTAGTGGTGTCTGGTACTACTGTTGAAGGTCCTTAGGCCGACCCAAGCCAACTTGTGATGTCATCGTAATTGATTCGGCCGCCATATTGGATTTAATCAAAAACACATAAAAATTTTCGCAGGTCACAAATTTCAGCGGATCCTCACCAAAATTGGCAGAGATCATCTTCAGACCATGCCTTATCAGTGCTTTGCTTTCTGGAACAATTGCCAGAAGCATTCGGCTGTAACAGCCAATCGAAACTTGCGGCGAAGCCGCCAAACAGGAAGTGAGCTCATATCTCAGCAACCCTTGCATGTATCAAAGCCAAACTTGGTGCATGGACTCAGGACCCAATCAGGGGGACGCTCAAGAAATCTGGTGACCTTTGACCTCAAGGGGGCGCTGTAATTAAGAAACATGCCTTTTGGCCTGTAGCTGGTGTTGTGCTTAGAAACTGAGCTCATATCTCAGCAACCCATTCCCCTATCATCACCAAACTTAGTACATGGACTCAGGACCCAATCTGGGGGACGCTCAAGAAATTTGGTGACCTTTGACCTCTAGGGGGCGCTGTAATTAAGAAACATGCCTTTTGGCCTGTAGCAGCAGTTGTGCTTAGAATTAAAACGCACTAGTGGTGTCTGGTAATACTGTTGGAGGTCCTTAGGCCAACCCAAGCCAACTTGTGATGTCATCGTAATTGATTCGGCCGCCATATTGGATTTAATCAAAAACACGTACGAATTTTCGCAGGTCACAAATTTCAGTGGATCCTCAACAAAATTGGCAGAGATCATCTTCAGACCATGCCTTATCAGTGCATTGCTTTCTGGAACAATTGACAGAAGCATTCGGCTGTAACAGCCAATCGAAATTTGCGGCGAAGCCGCCAAACAGGAAGTGAGCTCATATCTCAGCAACCCTTGCATGTATCAAAGCCAAACTGGGTGCATAGACTCAGGACCCAATCAGGGGGACAATCAATAAATCTGGTGACCTTTGACCTCTAGGGGGCGCTGTAATTAAGAAACATGCCTTTTGGCCTGTAGCTGCTGTTGTGTTTGGAATTAAAATGCACTAGTGGTGTCTGGTAACACTGTTGGAGGTCCTTAGGCCGACCCAAGTGAACTTGTGATGTCATCGTAATTGATTCGGCCGCCATATTGGATTTAATCAAAAACACGTACAAGTTTTCACAGGTCACAAATTTCAGCGGATTCTCACCAAAATTGGCAGAGACCATCTTCAGACCATAATCTATCAATATATTGCTTTCTGGAACAATTGGCAAAAGCATTCGCTTGTAACAGTCAATCAAAATTGGTGGCGAAGCCGCCAAACAGGAAGTGAGCTCATATCTCAACAACCCTGCCATGTATCATAACCAAACTTACTATATGGATTCATGACCCCATTAGGAGGACGCTCAAAAAATTTGGTGACCTTTGACCTGTAGGAGGTGCTGCAATTAGCAATATTGCATTTTGATGTGTAGTTGCTGATGTATTTTATCAATCTTTTATTTTTTGATGTGAAACTGATGACAACATGTTCCATCCAGTTAATTCTTATGCGTGCGTGCAAGGGTATGGCAGGACGGGGTGGGACGGGCTGGGGTGATTAGGTGGGGGGGCTGGCTGGCGGAGGCGTGGCAATACTCAGCCCTGTTTCAGCCCTGTTGATCACGGGTGTCTGCTGAGTTCTATCTTGTCGCCGTAGCTACTCCGGCCTATTCTGCTTGGCCCCCTCATTGCTGCTTGCAGCTATATTTGGGGGCCAAGCAGCGAAGCTGCGAAGGCACCCATTGTGTTTGTTAGTTTTCTTATTATTGGGGGCCAAGCAGCGAAGCTGCGAAGGCACCCATTGTTTTTCTATTTGTTCTTATTATTATTATTATTATTATTATTATTATTATTCCGCCATTAAAGTCAATGGCAGCCCATAGAACCGTCTGGTGAAAAGTTGTGAAATTTGGCACACTGATTAGGGACAGTCCCATGATTAATGTCACCAAGTTTCATGATGGCACCTCAAGCACTCTAGCGCCACCAACAGGCCAAAGTTGGACTTGCGTTCAAGCACGTAACTTCTGACCTGTTGACCCGATTGTCAAAAATGAGGTATCGTTGGAATCCTTGGACCAAGCCGAGTTCAAAGCACCCTATGACGTCATTTTCCGCCATGATGGATTTTCCGCCATATTGGATTTTAGTGAAAGTGAAACTAAAACTTCACAGGTCACAAATTTTGTCCGATCGTCACCAAACTTGACACACATGATCTTCAGCCCAAGCCTCACAAAAGATACTCCTTTTCGTCTTCGGAACTCAAACCGTTCGCCCGTAACAGCCAATCGAAATATGCGGTGAAGCCGCCAAACAGGAAGTGAGCTCATATCTCAGCAACCCATTGATCTATCATAACCAAACTTATTCCATGGACTCAGGACCCAATCTGGGGGACGCTCAATAAATTTGGTGACCTTTGACCTCTAGGGGGCGCTGTAATTAAGAAACATGCCTTTTGGCCTGTAGCAGCAATTGTGCTTAGAATTAAAACGCACTAGTGGTGTCTGGTAATACTGTTGGAGGTCCTTAGGCCAACCCAAGCCAACTTGTGATGTCATCGTAATTGATTCGGCCGCCATATTGGATTTAATCAAAAACACGTACGAATTTTCGCAGGTCACAAATTTCAGTGGATCCTCAACAAAATTGGCAGAGATCATCTTCAGACCATGCCTTATCAGTGCATTGCTTTCTGGAACAATTGACAGAAGCATTCGGCTGTAACAGCCAATCGAAATTTGCGGCGAAGCCGCCAAACAGGAAGTGAGCTCATATCTCAGCAACCCTTGCATGTATCAAAGCCAAACTGGGTGCATAGACTCAGGACCCAATCAGGGGGACACTCAATAAATCTGGTGACCTTTGACCTCTAGGGGGCGCTGTAATTAAGAAACATGCCTTTTGGCCTGTAGCTGCTGTTGTGTTTGGAATTAAAATGCACTAGTGGTGTCTGGTAACACTGTTGGAGGTCCTTAGGCCGACCCAAGTGAACTTGTGATGTCATCGTAATTGATTCGGCCGCCATATTGGATTTAATCAAAAACACGTACAAGTTTTCACAGGTCACAAATTTCAGCGGATTCTCACCAAAATTGGCAGAGACCATCTTCAGACCATAATCTATCAATATATTGCTTTCTGGAACAATTGGCAAAAGCATTCGCTTGTAACAGTCAATCAAAATTGGTGGCGAAGCCGCCAAACAGGAAGTGAGCTCATATCTCAACAACCCTGCCATGTATCATAACCAAACTTACTATATGGATTCATGACCCCATTAGGAGGACGCTCAAAAAATTTGGTGACCTTTGACCTGTAGGAGGTGCTGCAATTAGCAATATTGCATTTTGATGTGTAGTTGCTGATGTGTTTTATCAATCTTTTATTTTTTGATGTGAAACTGATGACAACATGTTCCATCCAGTTAATTCTAATGCGTGCGTGCAAGGGCATGGCAGGATGGGGTGGGACGGGCTGGGGTGATTAGGTGGGGGGGCTGGCTGGCGGAGGCGTGGCAATACTCAGCCCTGTTTCAGCCCTGTTGATCACGGGTGTCTGCTGAGTTCTATCTTGTCGCCGTAGCTACTCCGGCCTATTCTGCTTGGCCCCCTCATTGCTGCTTGCAGCTATATTTGGGGGCCAAGCAGCGAAGCTGCGAGGCAACCATTGTGTTTCTATTTGTTCTTATTATTATTATTATTATTATTATTCCGCCATTGAAGTCAATGGCAGCCCATAGAACCGTCTGGTGAAAAGTTGTGAAATTTGGCACACTGATTAGGGATAGTCCCATAATTAATTTCACCAAGTTTCATACCGGCACCTTGAGCGCTCTAGCGCCACCAACAGGCCAAAGTTGGACTTGCGTTCACGCACGTAACTTCTGACCTGTTGACCCGATTGTCAAAAATGAGGTATCGTTGGAATCCTTGGACCAAGCCGAGTTCAACGCACCCTATGACGTCATTTTCCGCCATGATGGATTTTCCGCCATATTGGATTTTAGTGAAAGTGAAACTAAAACTTCACAGGTCACAAATTTTGTCCGATCGTCACCAAACTTGACACACATGCTCTTCAGACCAAGCCGCACAAAAGTTATTCTTTTTCGTCTTCGGAACTAAAACCGTTCGCGCGTAACAGCCAATCGAAATTTGCGGCGAAGCCGCCAAACAGGAAGTGAGCTCATATCTCAGCAACCCATTGATCTATCATAACCAAACTAAGTCCATGGACTCAGGACCCAATCAGGGGGACACTCAAGAAATTTGGTGACCTTTGACCTCTAGGGGGCGCTGTAATTAAGAAACATGCCTTTTGGCCTGTAGCTGCAGTTGTGCTTAGAATTGAAACCCACTAGTGGTGTCTGGTACTACTGTTGAAGGTCCTTAGGCCGACCCAAGCCAACTTGTGATGTCATCGTAATTGATTCGGCCGCCATATTGGATTTAATCAAAAACACGTACACGTTTTTGCAGGTCACAAATTTCAGCGGATCCTCACCAAAATTGGCAGAGACCATCTTCAGACCATGCCTGATGAGTGCATTGCTTTCTGGAACAATTGACAGAAGCATTGACCTGTACCAGCCAATCGAAATTTGCGGCGAAGCCGCCAAACAGGAAGTGATTTCATATCTCAGCAACGCTTTCATGTATCAAAACCAAATTTAGTACATGTACCTAAGACCCCATCGGGAGGACGCTCAAGAAATTTGGTGACATTTGACCTCTAGGGGGCACCGTAATTGACAAAAATGCATTTTGGTCAGTAATTGCTGATGCGCATTATTTTGCAATGGAAGTCAATGGCAGCCCATAGAACCGTCTGGTAAAAAGTTATAAAATTTTGCACACTAATTGGGGAGAGTCCAATAATTCATTTCACCAAGTTTCATGCCGGCACCTCAAACGCTCTAGCGCCACCAACAGGCCAAAGTTGGACTTGTGTTCACGGACGTAACTTTTGACCTGTTGACCCGAATGGCAAAATGAGGTATCATTGGAATCCTTGGGCCAAGCCGAGTTCAACACACCCTATGACGTAAATTTTTGACCTCTGTGTTTAAATCACAGCAAGTGTGATCATATCTCAGTCAATCTTTTATTTTTGATGTGAAACTGATGACAGCAAGTTCCATCTAGTTCATTCTAATGTGTGCGTGCAAGGGTGGGACGGGGTGGGATGGGCAGGGGCGGTTGCGGCGGTGGGCTGGCTGGGGGAGGGGGCGGCGACACTCAGCCCTGGTTCAGCCCCACAAAATCAGTTATGTTTTGATGTGAAACTTGACCTTGTAACTCAGCCAATCTTGGGTTGTATGGCATGGAACTTGCTGTGACTGCTTAAGGCTATATGTCTGATGCAACGGCATTGATTTACATGGTTAATCTGGCCTGCTGATCTCACTGCTTGGCCCCCTCATTGCTGCTTGCAGCTATATTTATTATTATTATTCCTCTGCCATTGAAGTCAATGGCAGCCCATAGAACCGTCTGGTGAAAAGTTGTGAAATTTGGCACACTGATTAGGGACAGTCCCATGATTAATGTCACCAAGTTTCATGATGGCACCTCAAGCACTCTAGCGCCACCAACAGGCCAAAGTTGGACGTGCGTTCACGCACGTAACCTTTGACCCGTATGGCCGATTGTCAAAAATGAGGTATCGTTGGAATCCTTGGATCAAGCCGAGTTCAACGCACCCTATGACGTCAATTTCCGCCATGATGGATTTTCCGCCATATTGGATTTCATCAAAAACACTTAAAAGTCTTCACAGGTCACAAATTTTGTCCGATCGACACCAAATTTCAGAGATATCATCTACAGACCATGACTCATTAATGTATTGCTTTTTGTCTTCTGAACTAAAACCGTTCGCGCGTAACAGCCAATCGAAATTTGCGGCGACGCCGCCAAACAGGAAGTGAGCTCATATCTCAGCAACCCATTGATCTATCATAACCAAACTTATTCCATGGACTCAGGACCCAATCAGGGGGACGCTCAAGAAATTTGGTGACCTTTGACCTCTAGGGGGCGCTGTAATTAAGAAACATGCCTTTTGGCCTGTAGCAGCAGTTGTGCTTAGAATTGAAACCCACTAGTGGTGTCTGGTACTACTGTTGAAGGTCCTTAGGCCGACCCAAGCCAACTTGTGATGTCATCGTAATTGATTCGGCCGCCATATTGGATTTAATCAAAAACACATAAAAATTTTCGCAGGTCACAAATTTCAGCGGATCCTCACCAAAATTGGCAGAGATCATCTTCAGACCATGCCTTATCAGTGCTTTGCTTTCTGGAACAATTGCCAGAAGCATTCGGCTGTAACAGCCAATCGAAACTTGCGGCGAAGCCGCCAAACAGGAAGTGAGCTCATATCTCAGCAACCCTTGCATGTATCAAAGCCAAACTTGGTGCATGGACTCAGGACCCAATCAGGGGGACGCTCAAGAAATCTGGTGACCTTTGACCTCAAGGGGGCGCTGTAATTAAGAAACATGCCTTTTGGCCTGTAGCTGGTGTTGTGCTTAGAAACTGAGCTCATATCTCAGCAACCCATTCCCCTATCATCACCAAACTTAGTACATGGACTCAGGACCCAATCTGGGGGACGCTCAAGAAATTTGGTGACCTTTGACCTCTAGGGGGCGCTGTAATTAAGAAACATGCCTTTTGGCCTGTAGCAGCAGTTGTGCTTAGAATTAAAACGCACTAGTGGTGTCTGGTAATACTGTTGGAGGTCCTTAGGCCAACCCAAGCCAACTTGTGATGTCATCGTAATTGATTCGGCCGCCATATTGGATTTAATCAAAAACACGTACGAATTTTCGCAGGTCACAAATTTCAGTGGATCCTCAACAAAATTGGCAGAGATCATCTTCAGACCATGCCTTATCAGTGCATTGCTTTCTGGAACAATTGACAGAAGCATTCGGCTGTAACAGCCAATCGAAATTTGCGGCGAAGCCGCCAAACAGGAAGTGAGCTCATATCTCAGCAACCCTTGCATGTATCAAAGCCAAACTGGGTGCATAGACTCAGGACCCAATCAGGGGGACAATCAATAAATCTGGTGACCTTTGACCTCTAGGGGGCGCTGTAATTAAGAAACATGCCTTTTGGCCTGTAGCTGCTGTTGTGTTTGGAATTAAAATGCACTAGTGGTGTCTGGTAACACTGTTGGAGGTCCTTAGGCCGACCCAAGTGAACTTGTGATGTCATCGTAATTGATTCGGCCGCCATATTGGATTTAATCAAAAACACGTACAAGTTTTCACAGGTCACAAATTTCAGCGGATTCTCACCAAAATTGGCAGAGACCATCTTCAGACCATAATCTATCAATATATTGCTTTCTGGAACAATTGGCAAAAGCATTCGCTTGTAACAGTCAATCAAAATTGGTGGCGAAGCCGCCAAACAGGAAGTGAGCTCATATCTCAACAACCCTGCCATGTATCATAACCAAACTTACTATATGGATTCATGACCCCATTAGGAGGACGCTCAAAAAATTTGGTGACCTTTGACCTGTAGGAGGTGCTGCAATTAGCAATATTGCATTTTGATGTGTAGTTGCTGATGTATTTTATCAATCTTTTATTTTTTGATGTGAAACTGATGACAACATGTTCCATCCAGTTAATTCTTATGCGTGCGTGCAAGGGTATGGCAGGACGGGGTGGGACGGGCTGGGGTGATTAGGTGGGGGGGCTGGCTGGCGGAGGCGTGGCAATACTCAGCCCTGTTTCAGCCCTGTTGATCACGGGTGTCTGCTGAGTTCTATCTTGTCGCCGTAGCTACTCCGGCCTATTCTGCTTGGCCCCCTCATTGCTGCTTGCAGCTATATTTGGGGGCCAAGCAGCGAAGCTGCGAAGGCACCCATTGTGTTTGTTAGTTTTCTTATTATTGGGGGCCAAGCAGCGAAGCTGCGAAGGCACCCATTGTTTTTCTATTTGTTCTTATTATTATTATTATTATTATTATTATTATTATTCCGCCATTAAAGTCAATGGCAGCCCATAGAACCGTCTGGTGAAAAGTTGTGAAATTTGGCACACTGATTAGGGACAGTCCCATGATTAATGTCACCAAGTTTCATGATGGCACCTCAAGCACTCTAGCGCCACCAACAGGCCAAAGTTGGACTTGCGTTCAAGCACGTAACTTCTGACCTGTTGACCCGATTGTCAAAAATGAGGTATCGTTGGAATCCTTGGACCAAGCCGAGTTCAAAGCACCCTATGACGTCATTTTCCGCCATGATGGATTTTCCGCCATATTGGATTTTAGTGAAAGTGAAACTAAAACTTCACAGGTCACAAATTTTGTCCGATCGTCACCAAACTTGACACACATGATCTTCAGCCCAAGCCTCACAAAAGATACTCCTTTTCGTCTTCGGAACTCAAACCGTTCGCCCGTAACAGCCAATCGAAATATGCGGTGAAGCCGCCAAACAGGAAGTGAGCTCATATCTCAGCAACCCATTGATCTATCATAACCAAACTTATTCCATGGACTCAGGACCCAATCTGGGGGACGCTCAATAAATTTGGTGACCTTTGACCTCTAGGGGGCGCTGTAATTAAGAAACATGCCTTTTGGCCTGTAGCAGCAATTGTGCTTAGAATTAAAACGCACTAGTGGTGTCTGGTAATACTGTTGGAGGTCCTTAGGCCAACCCAAGCCAACTTGTGATGTCATCGTAATTGATTCGGCCGCCATATTGGATTTAATCAAAAACACGTACGAATTTTCGCAGGTCACAAATTTCAGTGGATCCTCAACAAAATTGGCAGAGATCATCTTCAGACCATGCCTTATCAGTGCATTGCTTTCTGGAACAATTGACAGAAGCATTCGGCTGTAACAGCCAATCGAAATTTGCGGCGAAGCCGCCAAACAGGAAGTGAGCTCATATCTCAGCAACCCTTGCATGTATCAAAGCCAAACTGGGTGCATAGACTCAGGACCCAATCAGGGGGACACTCAATAAATCTGGTGACCTTTGACCTCTAGGGGGCGCTGTAATTAAGAAACATGCCTTTTGGCCTGTAGCTGCTGTTGTGTTTGGAATTAAAATGCACTAGTGGTGTCTGGTAACACTGTTGGAGGTCCTTAGGCCGACCCAAGTGAACTTGTGATGTCATCGTAATTGATTCGGCCGCCATATTGGATTTAATCAAAAACACGTACAAGTTTTCACAGGTCACAAATTTCAGCGGATTCTCACCAAAATTGGCAGAGACCATCTTCAGACCATAATCTATCAATATATTGCTTTCTGGAACAATTGGCAAAAGCATTCGCTTGTAACAGTCAATCAAAATTGGTGGCGAAGCCGCCAAACAGGAAGTGAGCTCATATCTCAACAACCCTGCCATGTATCATAACCAAACTTACTATATGGATTCATGACCCCATTAGGAGGACGCTCAAAAAATTTGGTGACCTTTGACCTGTAGGAGGTGCTGCAATTAGCAATATTGCATTTTGATGTGTAGTTGCTGATGTGTTTTATCAATCTTTTATTTTTTGATGTGAAACTGATGACAACATGTTCCATCCAGTTAATTCTAATGCGTGCGTGCAAGGGCATGGCAGGATGGGGTGGGACGGGCTGGGGTGATTAGGTGGGGGGGCTGGCTGGCGGAGGCGTGGCAATACTCAGCCCTGTTTCAGCCCTGTTGATCACGGGTGTCTGCTGAGTTCTATCTTGTCGCCGTAGCTACTCCGGCCTATTCTGCTTGGCCCCCTCATTGCTGCTTGCAGCTATATTTGGGGGCCAAGCAGCGAAGCTGCGAAGGCACCCATTGTGATTGTTGGTTTTCTTATTATTATTATTCCTCTGCCATTGAAGTCTATGGCAGCCCATAGAACCGTCTGGTGAAAAGTTGTGAAATTTGGCACACTGATAGGGGACAGGCTCATAATTAATTTCACCAAGTTTCATACTGGCACCTTGAGCGCTCTAGCGCCACCAACAGGCCAAATTTGGACTTGCGTTCACGCACGTAACTTCTGACCTGTTGACCCGATTGTCATAAATCAGGTATCGTTGGAATCCTTGGACCAAGCCGAGTTCAACGCACCCTATGACGTCATTTTCCGCCATGATGGATTTTCCGCCATATTGGATTTTAGTGAAAGTGAAACTAAAACTTCACAGGTCACAAATTTTGTCCGATCGTCACTAAACTTGACACACATGATCGTCAGACCAAGCCGCACAAAAGTTATCCCTTTTCGTCTTCGGAACTCAAACCGTTTGACCGTAACAGCCAATCGAAATATGCGGCGAAGCCGCCAAACAGGAAGTGAGCACATATCTCAGCAACCCATTCATCTATCATAACCAAACTTAGTACATGGACTCAGGACCCAATCAGGGGGACGCTCAAGAAATCTGGTGACCTTTGACCTCTAGGGGGCGCTGTAATTAAGAAACATGCCTTTTGGCCTGTAGCTGCTGTTGTGCTTAGAATAAAAACGCACTAGTGGTGTCTGGTAATACTGTTGGAGGTCCTTAGGCCGACCCAAGCCGACTTTTGATGTCATCATAATTGATTCGGCCGCCATATTGGATTTAATCAAAAACACGTACACGTTTTTGCAGGTCACAAATTTCAGCGGATCCTCACCAAAATTGGCAGAGACCATCTACAGACCATGCCTGATGAGTGCATTGCTTTCTGGAACAATTGACAGAAGCATTGACCTGTACCAGCCAATCGAAATTTGCGGTGAAGCCGCCAAACAGGAAGTGATTTCATATCTCAGCAACGCTTTCATGTATCAAAACCAAACTTAGTACATGTACCTCAGACCACATCGGGAGGACGCTCAAGAAATTTGGTGACATTTGACCTCTAGGGGGCTCCGTAATTGTCAAAAATGCATTTTGGCCAGTAGTTGCTGATGCGCATTATTTTGCAATGGAAGTCAATGGCAGCCCATAGAACCGTCTGGTAAAAAGTTATAAAATTTTGCACACTAATTGGGGACAGTCCAATAATTCATTTCACCAAGTTTCATGCCGGCACCTCAAGCGCTCTAGCGCCACCAACAGGCCAAAGTTGGACTTGTGTTCACGGACGTAACTTTTGACCTGTTGACCCGAATGGCAAAATGAGGTATCATTGGAATCCTTGGGCCAAGCCGAGTTCAACACACCCTATGACGTCAATTTTTGACCTCTGTGTTTAAATCACAGCAAGTGTGATCATATCTCAGTCAATCTTTTATTTTTGATGTGAAACTGATGACAGCAAGTTCCATCTAGTTCATTCTAATGTGTGCGTGCAAGGGTGGAACGGGGTGGGATGGGCAGTTGCGGCGGTGGGCTGGCTGGGGGAGGGGGCGGCGACACTCAGCCCTGGTTCAGCCCCACAAAATCAGTTATGTTTTGATGTGAAACTTGACCTTGTAACTCAGCCAATCTTGGGTTGTATGGCATGGAACTTGCTGTGACTGCTTAAGGCTATATGTCTGATGCAACGGCATTGATTTACAAGGTTAATATGGCCTGCTGATCTCACTGCTTGGCCCCCTCATTGCTGCTTGCAGCTATATTTATTATTATTATTCCTCTGCCATTGAAGTCAATGGCAGCCCATAGAACCGTCTGGTGAAAAGTTGTGAAATTTGGCACACTGATTAGGGACAGTCCCATGATTAATGTCACCAAGTTTCATGATGGCACCTCAAGCACTCTAGCGCCACCAACAGGCCAAAGTTGGACGTGCGTTCACGCACGTAACCTTTGACCCGTATGGCCGATTGTCAAAAATGAGGTATCGTTGGAATCCTTGGATCAAGCCGAGTTCAACGCACCCTATGACGTCAATTTCCGCCATGATGGATTTTCCGCCATATTGGATTTCATCAAAAACACTTAAAAGTCTTCACAGGTCACAAATTTTGTCCGATCGACACCAAATTTCAGAGATATCATCTACAGACCATGACTCATTAATGTATTGCTTTTTGTCTTCTGAACTAAAACCATTCGCGCGTAACAGCCAATCGAAATTTGCGGCGAAGCCGCCAAACAGGAAGTGAGCTCATATCTCAGCAACCCATTGATCTATCATAACCAAACTTATTCCATGGACTCAGGACCCAATCAGGGGGACGCTCAAGAAATGTGGTGACCTTTGACCTCTAGGGGGCGCTGTAATTAAGAAACATGCCTTTTGGCCTGTAGCAGCAGTTGTGCTTAGAATTGAAACCCACTAGTGGTGTCTGGTACTACTGTTGAAGGTCCTTAGGCCGACCCAAGCCAACTTGTGATGTCATCGTAATTGATTCGGCCGCCATATTGGATTTAATCAAAAACACATAAAAATTTTCGCAGGTCACAAATTTCAGCGGATCCTCACCAAAATTGGCAGAGATCATCTTCAGACCATGCCTTATCAGTGCTTTGCTTTCTGGAACAATTGCCAGAAGCATTCGGCTGTAACAGCCAATCGAAACTTGCGGCGAAGCCGCCAAACAGGAAGTGAGCTCATATCTCAGCAACCCTTGCATGTATCAAAGCCAAACTTGGTGCATGGACTCAGGACCCAATCAGGGGGACGCTCAAGAAATCTGGTGACCTTTGACCTCAAGGGGGCGCTGTAATTAAGAAACATGCCTTTTGGCCTGTAGCTGGTGTTGTGCTTAGAAACTGAGCTCATATCTCAGCAACCCATTCCCCTATCATCACCAAACTTAGTACATGGACTCAGGACCCAATCAGGGAGATGCTCAAGAAATCTGGTGACCTTTGACCTCTAGGGGGCGCTGTAATTAAGAAACATGCCTTTTGGCCTGTAGCAGCAGTTGTGCTTAGAATTGAAACCCACTAGTGGTGTCTGGTACTACTGTTGAAGGTCCTTAGGCCGACCCAAGTCAACTTGTGATGTCATCGTAATTGATTCGGCCGTCATATTGGATTTAATCAAAAACACGTAGAAGTTTTTGCAGGTCACAAATTTCAGCGGATCCTCACCAAAATTGGCAGAGACAATCTTCAGACTATGCCTTATCAGTGCATTGCTTTCTGGAACAATTGACAGAAGCATTCGCCCGTAACAGCCAATCGAAATTTGTGGCGAAGCCGCCAAACAGGAAGTGAGATCATATCTCAGCAACCCTGCCATGTATCATCACCAAACTTACTACATATATTCATGACCCCATTAGGAGGACGCTCAAAAACTTTGGTGACCTTTGACCTGTAGGGGGTGCTGCAATTAGCAATATTGCATTTTGATGTGTAGTTGCTGATGTGTTTTATCAATCTTTTATTTTTTGATGTGAAACTGATGACAACATGTTCCATCCAGTTAATTCTAATGCGTACGTGCAAGGGCAGGGCAGGGCAGGACGGGGTGGGACCGGCAGGGGTGATTAGGTGGGGGGGCTGGCTGGCGGAGGCGGCGGCAATACTCAGCCCTGTTTCAGCCCTACAAAGTCAGTTATGTTTTGATGTGACACTTGTTGAAAGTGTTGATCGCGGGTGTCTGCTGAGTTCTATCTTGTCGCCGTGGCTACTCCGGCCTATTCTGCTTGGCCCCCTCATTGCTGCTTGCAGCTATATTTATTATTGGGGGCCAAGCAGCGAAGCTGCGAAGGCACCCATTGTGTTTCTATGATTTCTTATTATTATTATTTAACATCTTTCCTCTGCCATTGAAGTCTATGGCAGCCCATAGAACCGTCTGGTAAAAAGTTGTGAAATTTGGCACACTGATTGGGGATAGTACATTGATTAATTTCACCAAGTTTCATGTCGGCACCTCGAGGGCTCTAGCGCCACCAACAGGCCAAAGTTTGACGTGCGTTCACGCACGTAACTTTTGACCTGTTGACCCGATTTTGAAAAATGAGGTATCGTTGGAATCCTTGGACCAAGCCGAGTTCAACGCACCCTATGACGTCATTTTCCGCCATGATGGATTTTCCACCATATTGGATTTTAGTGAAAGTGAAACTAAAACTTCACAGGTCACAAATTTTGTCCGATCGTCACCAAACTTGACACACATGCTCTTCAGACCAAGCCGCACAAAAGTTATCACTTTTCGTCTTCGGAACTCTAACCGTTTGACCGTAACAGCCAATCGAAATATGCGGCGAAGCCGCCAAACAGGAAGTGAGCTCATATCTCAGCAACCCATTCATCTATCATAACCAAACTTAGTACATGGACTCAGGACCCAATCAGGGGGAGGCTCAAAAAATCTGGTGACCTTTGACCTCTAGGGGGCGCTGTAATTAAGAAACATGCCTTTTGGCCTGTAGCTGCTGTTTTGCTTAGAATTAAAATGCACTAGTGGTGTCTGGTAATACTGTTGGAGGTCCTTAGGCCGACCCAAGCTGACTTGTGATGTCATCGTAATTGATTCGGCCGCCATATTGGATTTAATCAAAAACACGTACACGTTTTTGCAGGTCACAAATTTCAGCGGATCCTCACCAAAATTGGCAGAGACCATCAACAGACCATGCCTGATGAGTGTATTGCTTTCTGGAACAATTGACAGAAGCATTGACCTGTACCAGCCAATCGAAATTTGCGGCGAAGCCACCAAACAGGAAGTGATTTCATATCTCAGCAACGCTTTCATGTATCAAAACCAAATTTAGTACATGTACCTCAGACCCCATCGGGAGGACGCTCAAGAAATTTGGTGACATTTGACCTCTAGGGGGCACCGTAATTGACAAAAATGCATTTTGGCCAGTAGTTGCTGATGCGCATTATTTTGCAATCGAAGTCAATGGCAGCCCATAGAACCGTCTGGTAAAAAGTTATACAATTTTGCACACTAATTGGGGACAGTCCAATAATTCATTTCACCAAGTTTCATACCGGCACCTTGAGCGCTCTAGCGCCACCAACAGGCCAAAGTTGGACTTGCGTTCACGCACGTAACTTTTGACCCGTTGATCCGATTGTCAAAAATTAGGTATTGTTAGAATCCTTGGACCAAGCCGAGTTCAACGCATCCTATGACGTCAATTTCCGCCATGATGGATTTTCCGCCATTTTGGATTTCATCAAAAACACTAAAAAGTCTTCAAAGGTCAAAAATGTTGTCCGATCGACACCAAATCTGACACACTTGATCTTCAGACCAAGCCTCACAAAAGTTATTCATTTTCGTCTTCGGAACTCAAACCGTTCGCCCGTAACAGCCAATCGAAATATGTGGCGAAGCCGCCAAACAGGAAGTGAGCTCATATCTCAGTAACCCTTGCATGTATCAAAGCCAAACTTGGTGCATGGACTCAGGACTCAATCAGGGGGACGCTCAAGAAATCTGGTGACCTTTGACCTCTAGGGGGCGCTGTAATTAAGAAACATGCCTTTTGGCCTGTAGCTGCTGTTGTGCTTAGAATTAAAACGCACTAGTGGTGTCTGGTAATACTGTTGGAGGTCCTTAGGCCGACCCAGGCCAACTTGTGATGTCATCGTAATTGATTCGGCCGCCATATTGGATTTAATCAAAAACACGTACGAATTTTCGCAGGTCACAAATTTCAGTGGATCCTCACCAAAATTGGCACAGAACATCTTCAGACCATGCCTTATCAGTGCATCGCTTTTTGGAACGATTGACAGTAGCATTCGACTGTAACAGCCAATCGAAACTTGCGGCGAAGCCGCCAAACAGGAAGTGAGCTCATATCTCAGCAACCCTGCCATGTATCATCACCAAACTTACTACATATATTCATGACCCCATTAGGAGGACGCTCAAGAAATTTGGTGACCTTTGACCTGTAGGGGGTGCTGCAATTAGCAATGTTGCATTTTGATCTGTAGTTGCGATGTGTTTTATCGATCTTTTATTTTTGGATGTGAAACAGATGACAACATATTCCATCCAGTCATTCTAATGCGTGCGTGGTAGGGCGGGGCGGGACGGGGTGGGATGGGCAGGGGTGATTAGGTGGAGGGGCTGGCTGGCGGAGGCGGTGGCAGTACTCAGCCCTGTTTCAGCCCTACAAAATCAGTTATGTTTGATGTGACACTTGTTGAAAGTGTTGATCGCGAGTGTCTGCTGAGTTCTATCTTGTCGCCGTGGCTACTCCGGCCTATACTGCTTGGCCCCCTCATTGCTGCTTGCAGCTATATTTATTATTATTATTATTATTCCTCTGCCATTGAAGTCAATGGCAGCCCATAGAACCGTCTGGCAAAAAGTTCTGAAATTTGGCACAGTGATTGGAGACAGTCCAATGATTAATTTCACCAAGTTTCATGTCGGCACCTCTAGCGCTCTAGCGCCACCAACAGGTCAAAGTTGGACTTGCGTTCATGCACGTAACTTCTGACCCGTTGACCCGATTGTCAAAAATGAGGTATCGCTGGAATCCTTGGACCAAGCTGAGTTCAACGCACCCTATGACGTCAATTTCCGCCATGATGGATTTTCCGCCATTTTGGATTTCATCAAAAACACTAAAAAGTCTTCACTGGTCACAAATTTTGTCCGATCGACACCAAACCTGATACACTTCATCTTCAGACCAAGCCTCACAAAAGTTATTCGTTTTCGTCTTCGAAACTCAAACCGTTCGCCCGTAACAGCCAATCGAAATATGCGGCGAAGCCGCCAAACAGGAAGTGAGCTCATATCTCAGCAACCCAATCATCTATCATAACCAAACTTAGTACATGGACTCAGGACCCAATCAGGGGGACGCTGAAGAAATCTGGTGACCTTTGACCTCTAGGGGGCGCTATAATTAAGAAACATGCCTTTTGGCCTGTAGCTGCTGTTGTGCTTAGAATTAAAACGCACTACTGGTGTCTGTTAATACTGTTGGAGGTCCTTAGGCCGACCCAAGCCAATTTGTGATGTCATCATAAATGATTCGGCCGCCATATTGGATTTAATCAAAAACACATAAAAATTTTCGCAGGTCACAAATTTCAGCGGATCCTCACCAAAATTGGCAGAGATCATCTTCAGACCATGCCTTATCAGTGCTTTGCTTTCTGCAACAATTGCCAGAAGCATTCGGCTGTAACAGCCAATCGAAACTTGCGGCGAAGCCGCCAAACAGGAAGTGAGCTCATATCTCAGCAACCCTTGCATGTATCAAAGCCAAACTTGGTGCATGGACTCAGGACCCAATCAGGGGGACGCTCAAGAAATCTGGTGACCTTTGACCTCAAGGGGGCGCTGTAATTAAGAAACATGCCTTTTGGCCTGTAGCTGCTGTTGTGCTTGGAATTAAAATGCAATAGTGGTGTCTGTTAATACTGTTGGAGGTCCTTAGGCCGATCCAGGCCAACTTGTGATGTCATCTTAATTGATTCGGCCGCCATATTGGATTTAATCAAAAACATCAAAACGTTTTCACAGGTCGCAAATTTCATCTAATTTTCACCACCATTGGCACAGATCATCTTCAGACCATAACCTATGAATATCTTGCTCTCTTGAACAATTGACAAAAGCATTCGCCCGTAACCGCCAATCGAAATTGGTGGCGAAGCCGCCAAACAGGAAGTGAGCGCATATCTCAGCAACCCTGCCATGTATCATAACCAAACTTACTACATATATTCATGACCCCATTAGGAGGACGCTCAAAAACTTTGGTGACCTTTGACCTGCAGGGGGTGCTGCAATTAGCAATATTGCATTTTCATCTGTAGTTGCTGATGTGTTTTATCAATCTTTTATTTTTTGATGTGAAACTGATGACAACATGTTCCATCCAGTTCATTCTAATGCGTGCGTGGAAGGGCGGTGCGGGACGGGGTGGAACGGGCAGGGCTGATTAGGTGGGGGGGCTGGCTGGCGGAGGCGGTGGCAATACTCAGCCCTGTTTCAGCCCTACAAAGTCAGTTATGTTTTGATGTGACACTTGTTGAAAGTGTTGATCGCGGGTGTCTGCTGAGTTCTATCTTGTCGCCGTGGCTACTCCGGCCTATACTGCTTGGCCCCCTCATTGCTGCTTGCAGCTATATTTATTATTTAACATCTTTCCTCTGCCATTGAAGTCTATGGCAGCCCATAGAACCGTCTGGTAAAAAGTTGTGAAATTTTGCACACTGATTGGGGATAGTACATTGATTAATTTCACCAAGTTTCATGTTGGCACCTCGAGGGCTCTAGCGCCACCAACAGGCCAAAGTTTGACGTGCGTTCACGCACGTAACTTTTGACCTGTTGACACGATTTTGAAAAATGAGGTATCGTTGGAATCCTTGGACCAAGCCGAGTTCAACGCACCCTATGACGTCATTTTCCGCCATGATGGATTTTCCGCCATATTGGATTTTAGTGAAAGTGAAACTAAAACTTCACAGGTCACAAATTTTGTCCGATCGTCACCAAACTTGACACACATGCTCTTCAGACCAAGCCGCACAAAAGTTATCACTTTTCGTCTTCGGAACTCAAACCGTTTGACCGTAACAGCCAATCGAAATATGCGGCGAAGCCGCCAAACAGGAAGTGAGCTCATATCTCAGCAACCCATTCATCTGTCATAACCAAACTTAGTACATGGACTCAGGACCCAATCAGGGGGACGCTCAAAAAATCTGGTGACCTTTGACCTCTAGGGGGCGCTGTAATTAAGAAACATGCCTTTTGGCCTGTAGCTGCTGTTGTGCTTAGAATTAAAACGCACTAGTGGTGTCTGGTAATACTGTTGGAGGTCCTTAGGCCGACCCCAGCCTACTTATGATGTCATCGTAATTGATTCGGCCGCCATATTGGATTTAATCAAAAACACGTACACGTTTTTGCAGGTCACAAATTTCAGCGGATCCTCACCAAAATTGGCAGAGACCATCTTCAGACCATGCCTGATGAGTGCATTGCTTTCTGGAACAATTGACAGAAGCATTGACCTGTACCAGCCAATCGAAATTTGCGGCGAAGCCGCCAAACAGGAAGTGATTTCATATCTCAGCAACGCTTTCATGTATCAAAACCACATTTAGTACATGTACCTCAGACCCCATCGGGAGGACGCTCAAGAAATTTGGTGACATTTGACCTCTAGGGGGCACCGTAATTGACAAAAATGCATTTTGGCCAGTAGTTGCTGATGCGCATTATTTTGCAATGGAAGTCAATGGCAGCCCATAGAACCGTCTGGTAAAAAGTTATCAAATTTTGCACACTAATTGGGGACAGTCCAATAATTCATTTCACCAAGTTTCATGCCGGCACCTCAAGCGCTCTAGCTCCACCAACAGGCCAAAGTTGAACTTGTGTTCACGGACGTAACTTTTGACCTGTTGACCCGAATGGCAAAATGAGGTATCATTGGAATCCTTGGGCCAAGCCGAGTTCAACACACCCTACGACGTCAATTTTTGACCTCTGTGTTTAAATCACAGCAAGTGTGATCATATCTCAGTCAATCTTTTATTTTTGATGTGAAACTGATGACAGCAAGTTCCATCTAGTTCATTCTAATGTGTGCGTGCAAGGGTGGGACGGGGTGGGATGGGCAGGGGCGGTTGCGGCGGTGGGCTGGCTGGGGGAGGGGGGCGGCGACACTCAGCCCTGGTTCAGCCCCACAAAATCAGTTATGTTTTGATGTGAAACTTGACCTTGTAACTCAGCCAATCTTGAGTTGTATGGCATGGAACTTGCTGTGACTGCTGGCCTGCTGAACTCACTGCTTGGCCCCCTCATTGCTGCTTGCAGCTATATTTATACTTTCTTCCGCCATGGAAGTCAATGGCAGCCCATAGAACCGTCTGGTAAAAAGTTGTGAAATTTGGCACACTGATTAGGGACAGTCCCATGATTAATGTCACCAAGTTTCATGATGGCACCTCAAGCACTCTAGCGCCACCAACAGGCCAAATTTGGACGTGCGTTCACGCAAGTAACTTTTGACCCGTTTGTCTGATTGTCAAAAATGAGGTATCGTTGGAATCCTTGGACCAAGCCGAGTTCAACGCACCCTATGACGTCATTTTCCGCCATGATGGATTTTCCGCCATATTGGATTTTATCGAAAGTGAAACTAAAGTTTCACGCCTCACATAGTTTGTCCGATTTTAACGAAACTTAATACATATGATCTTCAGACCAATCCGCACAAAAGTTATCGATTTTTGTCTTCGGAACTAAAACCGTTCGCCCGTAACAACCAATCGAAATATGCGGCGAAGCCGCCAAACAGGAAGTGAGCTCATATCTCAGCAACCCTTTCATCTATCATAACCAAACTAAGTACATGGACTCAGGACCCAATCAGAGGGATGCTCAAGAAATTTGGTGACCTTTGACCTCTAGGGGGCGCTGTAATTAAGAAACATGGCTTTTGACCTGTAGCAGCAGTTGTGCTTAGAATTAAAACACACTAGTGGTGCCTGGTACTACTGTTGAAGGTCCTTAGGTCAACACAAGCCAACTTGTGATGTCATCGTAATTGATTCGGCCGCCATATTGAATTTAATCAAAAACACGTACAAGTTTTCGCAGGTCACAAATTTCATCTGTTCTTCACCAAAATTGGTACAGACCATCTTCAGACCATGCCTGATGAGTGCATTGCTTTCTGGAACAATTGACAGAAGCATTGACCTGTACCAGCCAATCGAAATTTGCGGCGAAGCCGCCAAACAGGAAGTGATTTCATATCTCAGCAACGCTTTCATGTATCAAAACCAAATTTAGTACATGTACCTCAGACCCCATCGGGAGGACGCTCAAGAAATTTGGTGACATTTGACCTCTAGGGGGCACCGTAATTGACAAAAATGCATTTTGGCCAGTAGTTGCTGATGCGCATTATTTTGCAATGGAAGTCAATGGCAGCCCATAGAACCGTCTGGTAAAAAGTTATACAATTATGCACACTAATTGGGGACAGTCCAATAATTCATTTCACCAAGTTTCATGCCGGCACCTCAAGCGCTGTAGCGCCACCAACAGGCCAAAGTTGGACTTGTGTTTACGGACGTAACTTTTGACCTGTTGACCCGAATGGCAAAATGAGGTATCATTGGAATCCTTGGGCCAAGCCGAGTTCAACACACCCTATGACGTCAATTGTTGACCTCTATGTTTAAATCACAGCAAGTGTGATCATATCTCAGTCAATCTTTTATTTTTGATGTGAAACTGATGACAGCGAGTTCCATCCAGTTAATTCTAATGCGTGCGTGCAAGGGTGGGGCGGGGTGGGATGGGCAGGGGCGGTTGCGGTGGTGGGCTGGCTGGGGGAGGGGGCGGCGACACTCAGCCCTGGTTCAGCCACACAAAATCAGTTATGTTTTGATGTGAAACTTGACCTTGTAACTCAGCCAATCTTGGGTTGTTTGACATGGAACTTGTTGTGACTGCTTAATGCTATATGCCTGATGCCACGGCATTGAGTTGCATGGCAAATCTGGACTTCTGGACTGCTGAACTGCCTGCTTGGCCCCCTCATTGCTGCTTGCAGCTATATTTCATTTAGAATTTGTAGCCTAGACTAAATCACTCTGTGCGTAAACAGACGCTATACTTGCAGTCTAATCAGCTTGAATGAAACCACCCGAAATCACTACACAGCACCTAACATAATGACAATTTTTGTTAGACCATTTTTAAAAGTATTATTAGACTATCTTATATCGTAATATCCCACGTGAAAACGTGCGTGAATAGTTGGCCTCTGGAATTTTCAAAATTGTCTCGGGGAACCCAGCCCGAAACCAGCTTTTTATTTTTTTTTGCACCCCCACTTTCAAACTCGTTCCGGCGCCGCTGGTTGTACCTCATGTGTTTTACCCGGTGTATTGTATGTGACCCTGTTTGTTTTATTGACTTCCCTTGTGTTTCTCAGTCTCCTCAGGAAGAAGAGATGCTGGTGAGCCTTCTAGATCAGGGCAGAGGTGTTGAGGGTCCAAGAGAGGTCCTCAGAGATGTGGACACCCAGAAACTTGAAGCTGGTGACACGCTCCACCACAGTCCCGTTGGTAAGGATGGGGGTGTGTGTGCTAGCTGAAGTCCACAATGAGCTCTTTGGTGTTCTTCGTGTTGAGAGCCATGTTGTTGTCGGTGCACCACAATGTTAAGTTCTGGACCTCCTCCCTGTAGGCCGTCTCATTGCCGTTGCTGCTGAGACCAGTCACCGTAGTGTCATCTGCAAATTTGACAATGGTATGGTATGGTTAGTTTTATCAGGTGACTGCATACTTACCATTCCTGCCCCAAGCTCTCTTTTCTTTACTTTTCTTTTCTTTCCTTCATTTTATTATGGTAGGTTAAGCTTATTTTCATTTGTTTGTAATATTTTTATATTACGTATTATGTGTAAAGTGTCATTTTAGGTCTGCAATGATGAGTTTCTTTTGGGCACATCTGGCCTGTTAACATCGGCCCATGGACAACAGATGCAAATTAGCCATTTTGGCTAATTCTGGCGCATTTACATTTTTTATGTTTATTAATGTGCACTGTCCATGTCTAAATAAACCTTAAATAAATAAATAAAGTACAGTATTAGAGCCATGTACAGGTGTGCAGTCATCGTAGGTGAAGAGGGAGTAAAGTAGAGGGCTCAGCACACAGCCCTATGGTACGCCATTGTTCAGGGTGAGGGTTGAGGAGGTGAGCTTATCTAACCTAACAAACTGTGATCTGTTGGTTAGGAAGTCCAGAATCCAGTTACAGAGGGATGTATTGATGTCCAGTTCACTGAGTCTGGTGATCACTGAGTCTGGTTTGGAGTGGGTGAAGTCATTAAGGCTCGTTGCAGTGGAGTGTTTTGGCACCGGCACGATGGAGGTGGTTTTAAAGCACGCGGGGTTAAATATGTCAGTCCAAACCTCAGTCATCTGCACAGTACAGGCCCTGAGAACATGTCCAGGGATGGCATCAAGACCAGCAGCCTTATGTGCATAAGTCCTGCTTAGTGCCGCACACACATCAGTGAGGGAGAGTGCGAGGGGCTGGTGTTCTGCAGTCACCACAGCCTTGATGGCCACCCCCTTGTTGTTTCTGGCAAAACTGCCATAGATGTGGTTTAACTCATCAGGCAAGGAGGTGTCAGTGGTAGGGAGGCATGTGGACATTGGTTCCACAAACATAATGTATTAAATTAAAAACTAACCACATTGTCAGTCTGTTTTACCCTGTATACATGCCTGACTACGGCTTGACTAATTGTAAATGTATATTAGGTTTCTAGTATACTTGCGTAGGAATTTGGTCTCTGCATTTATCCCATCCATGAATTAGTGAACACACAGATCACACAGTACACAGTGAGGTGAAGCACACACTAACCCGAAGCAGTGAGTGTGTAACCTGTGTGTCTGCTTTTAATGGTGAGAACAGTTGATACAAGGATACAAGGATACAAGGAAGTTTATTGTCACATGCATATAGTTACTGGATGTAAGAAATGCAGTGAAATTATGTCTGGTGTCAGCCTATTTGTGCATTTATGGGGGGGGGGGGGGGGGTAAAAAGTGCAGTAGAAGAGGGGTTTAGTAGATTAAGTGGCAAGGGCTGCATAAGAAAGGTGGGGGAGGATTGGGATTGGGGGGGGGGCACCAACAAGGAGCACCCAAGAGCAACAGGGGCAAGGAAAAACTCCCTTACTTAAAAACTCCCTTACTTGATTTCTGTCAATGAACTATTGGCGTAACTAGAACTATGCAATGCGATTATGCTTTATCTAAGAATAATCCACAATTTAGCTATACCAACATTCACAACTTTTGGATTTCAAACAATGTACTTAGTGGGCCCTTGCCCTTGGCTTTTTGCATCTATTCAAACAACTCTGTGTACAGTACATTATGCATTTATAACATTCATGCAGTTATCCTTTAAAATGCATAGATATGGAAATGAATGCAGAAACTTAGCATCCATGCATGCTTAACAAGGTGATACTAAACTATGTAACAGAATGTGCTTATTCTACACAGCTGCAGTTTCATAGTTTAGTTTCACCACTGCTAGCATCCACATAACCCATAAAAAGTTGTGTGCTATAACAAAACGTATTACTGGTGTTTGCAAGTGCTGCTTGTCCTGACACAGAAGGCATCACATATTGGCTGACCTAGTAGAGACAAAAGACAGTAGGTTAAGTCAAAGACCTCAAAATGTCAGTTGTGTCCATGACATTATTTATGATTTGATAAATAAAATAAAATCAAATAATCCATGGTCTCACATTAAGGTTCTGATTGAAAGCCTACAAAGATAAGAAATTGAAACGGTGCAAAGACACAATGTCTCTGAATAACTTATTGAGTTCTCAGAAGATTGCAAATTGCATTTTGGTAAATTAATTTATTGCCAGTTGCTCACAGCAACATGATGGATCAAAACTGATGTCAAATAAAGAATACTTTACCAGTGGCAATCTAATCTCCAATCTAATGACCTTGATTCAGAGGACAGCAAAACACAAGATGAAAGCAGCTCAGTGTGCCTCTGCTGTCGATACTCCAAGCAGAGGCAGCATAGTGTGATTACGGGTAGCCTTTGATAGTAAACACCGGCTGGTGTGGTGATGGTGGCCATCTCCGAGGACAGAAATGGAGACTCAGTGGATGTCTCATTACAGACCTAAACATAACACAGAATGATGTGGGATGGTGAATCATTCGACTGATGGTGTGTCGTTGCATTGCATGTCCCATTACACGCATCTGCAAACAGAAAATAAAATGGTGGCCATAGAAAGTTTGATATTACTTTAGGTTTGGTTTGGTTGGCAGGCCTGTAGTTTACAGAAGTAAGTCTGATAGCAGATTAAGCCAAGCACAGAGCTTAACCTAGTCCAAGTTCACGCATTACCTTCTCTTTTTCACCCTTCTGGGTTAATGGGGAAGGTTTTCAGACAGTTACAGGGATCTTTATGTGACAGCCAACATATTGCTTACACCCATGAAGAACTTATAAAATCGAGACGGAAACTAACCGTAAATTCTATTTTGGAAAGTTTTGAGAACTGCTGTTGTGTGTTATGCATGAGTTATGGCTCACATCTCTGCTACTCCCACAGACGTGTCACTCTAGTTTAGGCCACAGAAGCCTCCATATGTTGTCTGGAGATAAGCAGGGCTCTCGGCAACATCAGCGTCCTTCAGTGGCCCAACTTCAAGCCTCGGAAAACTACAAGTTAGAGAGTGAAGACGCCTCTTTAGTTCCCAAGTGACTGCTTTTTAAAATCACACAGTTTCTCAACACACTTTGGCTTCCTGGAGAAAAAAAGGTTTTATTTGGGCCAAGAGATTTTTGAAGGACATTTGCTTTGCAGTTTAAGGCTGTCCAAATGGTAACATGTCAGCTCTCTAAAACCTGACACAAGTGGGAGTGACTTTGTATTTATCCTTTATTTCCCTCAATATTGGAGATAGGATGGACAAAGCCAATTAAGAGAGTAAAGCTAGATAATACTTCACATCCAGTGGAATGATTACATAGCCTCCACTGACAACGAACAGCAGAAAATTGGTGGCTTCTTTGTTGTTAATTACCTTCAGCAATTAAAAATATTCATCGGAGGAGTCAGGGCCCACAACACCAACATCCCTGCTGTGGCCATTTACTATTCTTAATATGATGTATGGTAGTGGATGATCTAAAGCTGCAATTAAAACGAAAATAAATAAATATAAATGTTCATACACCACGGGGACAATGGGAACCTTATACTTATGCAATCATGTGTAGCGCATGTATGCTCTAGTATAGAGTGATGTATACATCTAGTTCCTACAGTAGTGTAGGAAGTCTGGAAGCTGGAAGAGTAACTTTCCACTAAATTTGAAGTCTATTTGCTGGCAGATCACAACCGAAGCATTTCATTACTTGATTTCATGACCTGTTTGCCATAGGTATAAAAATAGGCAAATTAGTTTCTTCTCCAGCGACGCGTGGGTGCGTTTGGAGGTCATCATTCTTTAAGTGACACTTAGAGTGTGCTCACACCCACACACTGCAAAACGACTTTGCTCTCTCTCCCTCCCTTCATAACTTCTGTGAGAGCAACAGGCTGGTTGTTCACAGCGACTGACTGCAGCCAGATTAGGGGGGAAACGGCCCTGTTGACATCTGAGGTAAGATAAGGAGACAGACAGACCTGAGAACACATGGGAGATGGAGAGTCGTTCTCCGGGCCAACTTTCTGAAATAGAGTTTGAGATGAAGTTGAAAGTTGGGGGGGGGGGGCGACGTGAAAGAATGAAAGAAGGGTGAGAGGGAGGGAGGGAGGGAGGGAGGTGGAGAAAAGATATGTGAAGTTAACGGAAGGGAAAGTTATAGAGTGAGAGATGAGGGAGAGAGAAGAGGGGATGAACGCTATGGTTGCATGGGCTGCATCCTTGTTATCTAGGCTCAGAGTGGAGTTTTCTGCACTGTTGAGGGACAGTGGTGGGGTGGGAGGCTTAGGTGAGAGTGCAGGTGTGTGTGTGTGTGTGTGTGTGTGTGTGTGTGTGCGTGGTGGGGGTGGGGGGGTGAGCTTGGGTGGGTGGGGGCAGGGTGAGAGGAAACGGCACGGCACATCTGAACAGGTCCAGCCAGACGAGCGGCAAAGCAACGGAGGAGATTATAGGGTGTGTCTGGCCAGTCAGCGATGCAGCGGAAGAGTGGTGGGCGAGGAGCGAGGGCTCGGGCCATCTGGCTCAGACGCTCCCTGGTCCACTTCCAGTGTGCAGCCACACAAAACGAAGCAGCGGCCCACAACATGCTCCTCAGGATAAAGCGCTGATAACGGCCTGATGCCATATGATTATACGCTTGGCCTATTTCTGTGCCCGTGTGTGTGTGTGTGTGTGTGTGTGTGTGTGTGTGTGTGTATGTGGAGTGACTGGATAGGTGTGGATGGCGTTGTGTGTGCTTACACTTGTCTGCATGTGTAAGGGTGTGCACATGAGTCCATTCTCTTGTCTGCATGTGTGTGTGTGTGTGTGTGTGTGTGTGTGAAGTGATTGGATAGTGTGTGTGTGTGTGTATGACACAGTGTCTGCATGTTTGAGTGTGTGTGTCTGTGTGTCTGCATGTTGTGAGTGTGTGCTCATGTCTGTGCACATGAGTCCATTCTCTTGTCAGTATATTTTTAAATCTGGGAATAGATTCACGCTCGCCCTCCTGAGGGAGGAATGGTACCCCACACATTGATTCTAAATGGTGTGTCTCAAAGGCAGATGATCACAACTCCCTCTGAATTATTCTCTCCTCCTCCTCTCTCTCTCTTTCCCTCTATCCATGTATTTCTCCCCCTGCACTCTCAGGACACCTATCACACTGTCCAGCTCACTCATTCGCTACACACAAAATCAGTTGGCCTCACTAAACTCAGTGGGTCACAGAGGCAGTTTATAGTATATCAAAAGGAAAATGTGTGCTTTAAAATCAACTGATGGGTTTGTGTTGGTAATATTGTTGATATCTTATAGATGGCATTATCCCACACTATTTATTTGTGATATATTAACATGGCAATAGAGTATTGATAACATTGTTGTTCACCTTTAAAATCTTTTTCAAAGTCTTTTTCTCTGGCACTTCTTTCACTGTACAAGCATTAAACTAGTCTTGTAATTATCTGAAAAGATATTGCATAAAAACCCCAACTAGCCCCTGCGGTTTAATTTAAAGAAAGACTAGAGCTCAATAATTTACAGCCAGTCAGTATGTTCTAAGAAGGACTTTGCCTACAGCAAGTGCTGAAGCATATACCATTTTTAATAGGCGATTCTCATTATTAAAAAATATATTGCGGTTCTAGCTTCCTTTCTCTTTCTTATGATCCCTCTCTTTCTCTCCTCCTTTCTCTCCCCTTTCTGTGTCACTCATTCTGTGAAGACAGAAAAACACTGTCTTTCTATCCGTAAAGTATTCGGTAACAATCCCCTGGCACGGAAGACAGCTCGAGGGCTATTGGTTGTGATTAACCCTGCAGAGGAAAGTGTTGTCCCCTAATTAATGTGCTGTGTCTCTGGGCTTAAACACAGTCTCACTTTGCAGCTCTCCTGAATTATTCACAACAGCTGAATGTGCAACCGCACGCTCTGCCTAAAGAGTGAGAGAGGGAGGGAGAGAGAGAGGGAGACGGAGAGAAAGAGAGAAGGATGGGAGACAGATCGTGAGAATATTGAAGAGAGAAAAAAAAGAAAAAAAGAGAAAGACAGAGCAGGGCGAGAGACAGAGAGAGAGAGAGAGAGAACGAAAGAGAGAATGTAAAGGGGAGCGAGAGAGAGAGAAAAGGAGAGAGTGTGCAGTCGGGTGTAGCCTTACAGGGGGAGGAAATAGGGAGCGGAAGAAGGTAAGAAGAGGTAGTGCAAGCGAGGGAGAAGAAAGCTTCTGATGGAGGATGAGACGGGCTGAAGGGAGAAAATAAGGGAAGATGAGAAGAAAGGGAATGGCTAATGCATGGGGAATTGATGGTGGTTAGTGCAGGAGTGCACAGAGCATGCATACAGACACAAGGGCATGGATAAGAGGGGAGGAGAAGGGAGGAGGAGAGGAGGGGAGGGGAGGGGAGGAGAGGAGAGGAGAGGAGAGGAAAGAAAAGGAAAGGAGAGGAATATGTTGCTAAAGAGTGGGGGAGTCTGCATCACCTCAAGGCAGCATTCCACAAGCAGCTGCACTGGTACAGCGTCCCTCTGAAGAGGTCAATCAAGATGTACCTCTTTTAGCACTCAGTGTACACTGACAGGGCGGGCTGACATTCAGTCGTTTCACTGTCCAAGTCCTACATGACAACTGGCATAAGCGAAGTGGTGGCTTACCCTTTTGCTGACATAGCTAAATAAAATGCCATTATCCTTAAATAACCATTGTGTATTCCTTGAATGGGAGATATACAAGGAATGTTAATGGCTGGTGAGAACGACTTTGTCAAAACAATAGATTTGTCAAAATATATATACAGTATATATTTATACAATGACTACTACTATGTACAGTGAGGGGCCTGTTTTGCTACAAATTTTGCAGCACCATGACCAAAGTCCTCACAGTATGTCAGTTTCAAGTATCAGTGTATGTCAGAACTCAGTAGATGATGGCCAGAGAGCAATACGAAGACAATAGCAAAAGAGCCCCCCACGTAAACCATGGAAGAACATACCTTACACCGGTCAAAGCAAATCAACCAGCTTAACCAGCTTAGACCAGTCAAGCTGGCTTTATAAAATCATGAACAGGTTTAGCTGAGAAGCTGATATAAGCCAACTTGGTCATTTTCTTGTCAGTCTGGCTAAGTCTGTCCACCTACAGTAGAAGGAAGAAGGCAAAGCATAAGGAATACAGCAATTGGTGTGACAGCAGCATTGCGCAATGGAGGCCATAGACATTCACTGCAGACGATGAACTGAGTTTTAAGCGGGGAACCATACTGAAGGTTTTGGATGAAGAATTTGACCAAAACTGGTGCAAGGCAGAGCATAGTGGAAGCGCAATTACATTACATTACATTACATTTAGCAGACACTTCTTGACCAAAGTGACTTACATATGTCAGCTATTACAAGGGATCACATTGTCCCCGGAGCAACTTGGGGTTAAGTGCCTTGCTCAAGGGCACAGCGGTGGAAGCCGGGAATTGAACCGACAACTTTCAGGCTACTGCACGCTAGCCCAGCTCCTTAACCACTACACTACCACCACCCCTCTATGGCAATGGAGGCCATAGACATTCACTGCAGACGATGAACTGAGTTTTAAGCGGGGAACCATACTGAAGGTTTTGGATGAGGAATTTGACCAAAACTGGTGCAAGGCAGAGCATAGTGGAAGAGAGGGCCTGGGAAGTATTTCCTGTGGGTGGTCAAGTTCAATACTCTTAACGAACTGGTGGAATTCCATCGCACCAACTCTCTGTCAAGAGATCAGACCATTTATCTCAGAGACTTCTAGCAGGTTCCATACAATTTACTACAAGCAACTACTGTAGACAGTGATGCTTACTTCAAGCCTCCTGCTAAGAGAGAAAAAATGACATATATATATATATAGAACATAATAGGTGTTGAGAAATGTGGTAATGCCTCAGGAGCAGGGACCTGCACACACTTTTGAGAGGCTGTTGCTCTTACCTGAAAAAGGGCACCCACCCCCTTCTTGTGATAATGGACCTTTAATGTAGCCTGGTGGTGGTTGTGTGTGTATGTGTGTGTGTGTGTGGGGGGGGTGCAAACACTATTTTATGCTAACATTATTAAATACAACTGGTTTTCATTTGCAAAGTTGATTTCAAATGTTTTTAACCTGCATCCTATAGGATATGCAGACTGTGCTGTTTTAAACCATAGGTTTATGGGCTAGTGTTGTGGGGACACATTGTTCACATTAGGCTACATGTTAAACAGTCCCCTGTAAGGATACTTTTTTGAGGCAGTTTAGGAGCGATTAACCTGTTGTCTAAAGTTATTTATTAGCCTTCAGGTAGGTATATATCTGCCTGTTTGCTTCACCTTTTGCCCATCTTAATAAGTCAAACTTCACATAGGTCTATTCTCCATGAAATATCTTGTTATAAATGTTTTCACAGGTTAGCTAACATTGTTTACGGTAACGACATTGGGAAAAATATGCTTCTAGCTGTTTTACCGTACCTAGAAAATCCATATTTGTCGGCCCAGGGGCCAAATCAGAGGTGCCTACAATTCTAAATCTGATCAAATCCCCTTTGTGTGTTCCTCTAAGATGAAGAAGTCTGTGGGTGTATCTCTGTGTGTGTGTGTGTGTGTGTGTGTGTGAAATCGCTGGAATTCTCCTTTCAGCATTTGAGCCCAATCAACTTTTTGAAAAGTCTGCCATTGAATTGTCGTCGATGAAGCCTGTTGATCAATCTAGCAAAAGAGAGCAAATGCTCTGCTGCAGAGAATGAGATGATTATGTTAAATCTCACAAAGATACCAAGTCCCACCTCAGACAGATAGTGTTTTTTGTCGCATGTGATATGGTAACTCCCAATGTGCTTTTCAATCCTGATGTGCTCACAGTGTAGGCCTACTGTATGTTTGACCCATACAGTACTTTGACTGCAGGATACCGGATCTCCTTATATGGGCAAAGATGGTAGCTTTTTTGTGGGAAAACTTCAGTCTCCATGCATCATGTTGTGCTTTTATAATGTCATCACAGTGTTTTGCTGTATTTTTAAAATAAAAAAATACTCACCAATAGTGATTTTTGATACAAAATACAGAACCATTTTCTTCAACCCAATAATACAAGTTACAAAATACTATTTTGCATTTGAAATACGTATTTTAAATACATGTATCAGAAATACTGCCCATACCTGCCTGTACACATCCCTGCTCAGGAGTGGTACAAAGCACTGTGTATAGGCCTACTGCTATGCTGCTGTTACAAATAAATGTGTTGCAATAAGGTTTGCAATATGACAGCCGCATAAATGAGTGTATGACACATCTGGGGAATGAGCAATAATTATCTGAAATAAAAAATATTTTATTTATTCTACGAGCCAAAAGCTGTTGTATTCATTTTCGAAAGAAAATGTAAGAAAATACAGTTTGTAGATGTTTCAGGTAACTTAACACTAATAGGGTGTGAAGCAGCATTAATGAAATACTGTATCTATCCCTCAAATGACTTGCCTCTAAAACACCAACCACATACAGTATCATGTCTTGTGTTTCCCACTGTCACTTACTGTTATTTCCAGAGTGATTGCAACCTTATTCTAAACTTAGATCTAAATCCAGTAGAGTTCCTAAACCTACCTCTGCACACTAGGTCAGCCTCTGCTACTGATAGAGACAGAGTGCATCTACTGGCTGATTGGGGAAGGGGAATAGTAGTTAAGACACACGGAACAAACTAATTACCAGGGCTTAATTATGTCTAATAAAGGTGAAGTCTGTCAGGTGTGATATGACAGCAGGTAAAACTGTAGGGAGTATTACATATAATTATTAACATATTATTTAGTAAACAACAAAACAATTTTATGGTCTCCACATTCCCCTGATGGTGTTGTGTGTGTTTTTGTGTGTGTGTGTGAGTTCAAGTTAATGGAGCTGTCAGACATGGCACCTAATCACCAGGCAGGGATGTGGCAGCAAGTTAATGAAAGCATGGGGTTCACCGAGGCTATCTAGAGATCCACATTTCACACGTAAATGCCCATTTACTGGCCCTGGTTGAATATGTATGTGTATTATGTTTGTTTTGTAACAAACATGAAGCACATAAGACATCTTGAAATGGAGGTGTTTGAAATATGCAAAACAATAAAACAGGAGAAATAAATGATGCCAAAAACTGTGTGGCCTTCACTGATCTCAGAACATGTTTTATTTATGGTTGAATTATAATTTCAAGGACAAAAATGTCTCCAACCCTGTGGTCAGCAATGTCTCTGATCAGATCAAACTCTCCCATCCCTAGTCCTACTAATACATGGGTCAAAAACACAGTACTTGTTTTCAGTTTGATCGGTATCTTACAGAAACACTTAGGAAAAAACAGAAGACCAAGAAAGAATCATACAGCAAAAACCGAAGAACATCATGAAGCCCGTGTGGACAGTAACTGCAGAAAGGCGAGTGTGCGATGATGTCTCTTTTCAAATGGCAACATTTGTTTTAAGCTCATACTTAGCTATGTTAAAATACAACTGGATATTATGAATGTTACATATCTACGATACAAAGTATAACATGACAAATTGAAACACAAAGCATGTCTTTGGAATGATAAAGGCAAAATTGATCAGCAGTAGGAGAGTATCATACAGTATTTGAAATTTTCCATACTGGCATAGAGAGAGATGTATAGGAACTCCTCATTGTGGGGGTTGGGGGTAGAGGGGTGGGGTGGGGGGCTTCGGAATGCTTTTCAGTTACCAAGCAACCAACCAGTCAGCTGATGAGGTGAATGATCTTGGCAATTGGACATCTTAACCAGATGGATGCTCACAAACAGTACATTCAGCTATCGCGGTTATCTCAGTTGTGGTTATCGCTGGCCAAAAAAACAAACAAAATACTACTCTTTTTTTCATCATTATTATTATTATTCACAGAGTATTCACATAACATAAATATACATCTATATGTACACACATAAACCTCAATGCGAGTGTCCAGGCACTTTCTCACTGCTTTGAGAGGTTCTGAGGGAGAGGGGGTACTATGTGTTAATAGAAAAAAACCTTGAGCTGAACGGCCCATTCCTCTGCACAGGTTGAATCTCAGTCAGTTCCACAACAAGACCCAGTGTCATTATCCTTCAGTTGCACCTCTTCAAAACACTAATTTTCGTTCATTCAAATACAATGACCTGAGTCTCTCTGTCACAAATCCATCTGATATAGTCAGCCTATGATTGGCATATGAGACTGAGAATAAAGTATAAAACCGGGAAGTCAAGTTTTAGAACTCCATTTTAATTACACACATTCTGTAACGACTTTAACTGCCAGTTAAACTCACGTTTGAAAAACGTACATCTCTTGATGTTTTCGTTGTTCCTCCTTATACTGTGGTATGCATCATTTCTGCAGTTGCGAGTAGGAAGGTGTGTGGGAACCGTTCTGCCTAGCGATAGTAAGTCGTGAGGACTGTTACTGTATGTCACGCTGAGAGGTGAGAGTCTCTCCACCACAGCTTGAGTAAGAGGACAGGTCATTAGTGTCTCACTAACTCCCACTGGCTTTACGGAGACTGCAGACCTCTAACTGACTTTCTTGTGACATCTATCATGTGGGGGAAATAGGGAAGTAGCATGTCGTTAACGGAAACGTGTCAGGGGGAGAGCCACAGAAGACAGTGGCATGGTGGCACTGGTGACTTCAGTCCATCACAAAAGTGTCAAAAGGATGGACAAGAGCACCTGACCCATGAAAATGGTCTCAAGCAAGGACATGTATCTGATATCATGTACTCCTTGGTTCATCATTGAAAAAGAAAAGAAAATACAAAAAAAAAATACAAAAATAACAATAAAAAAATGAATCATCCACGCAACAACACAACGTCAGTTCAAAGATAAATAGTTACAAATTGACAGTGGCAAATATTTTTAGCGTTTTTTTTTTTCAACGACACCCTTTAATTCCAGTACCCCTTTTCTTACTCTATAATTTCAAATTCACAAATAGACACTTTAAAGCTCCTCGTTGTCTCTTTTCAAAGACCATTTCAACATGAAGGGGTCATAGCGTATTACACTTGCACAACGTAAACACTAGCATGCCGATGTGGAGGGAACTGTATGCGGTCTGTACACATCTCGCACACAAGAGATGGGATAGCACTTTTTTCCGAGACAAGATAATCCGCAAACGCTAGATCTATGTACAGTACACTTAGGAGGAGGAGAAGAGAACGGACTGACACTGGCACTGTTTGAGAACACCGTGGTGATACCGTGGTGGGTGCCGCACCTGTTCTCCGAGAGGTCTGTGACACTGGCACATCCTTCACAGCAGGAGTATCTGGGCTCCTCCAAATTGGTCGGTATTAAAGACTGTACCACAAACAGCATCATGTGAAATCATTTTTAAAAAAAAAGACAGAAAAGAAAAAAATCTCAAAACACACAACACATGATTTCATACGAAGAGAGTCTGCTTCGCAAAAACACAAGGATGTTGTAGCAGAAGGTCCGCTTGAAGGGAGCCAAACGTCTCATAGGCTATTGGTAAGTTAGCCAAAGCCTTTGATGCAGGCAATTAGTCTGTGTGCACATGTGTTTGTTTGTGTGTCTGAGAGTGCCCATGCATGTTTATTCGCATTAGTTCCTCTATATGTGTGTTTGTGTGTATGTGTGTGTATGTGTGTGTGAGTGTGTGTGTGTGTGTGTTTATGTATGTGTGAGTGTGTGTGTGTGTGTGTGTGTTTATGTGTGTGTGAGTGTGTGTGTGTTTATGTGTATGTATGTGTGTGTGTGTGTGTGTGTGTGTTTATGTGTGTGTGAGTGTGTGTATGTGTGAGTGTGTGTGTGTGTTTATGTGTGTGTAAGTGTGTGTATTTATGTGTGTGTGAGTGTGTGTGTGTGTGTGTGTTTATGTGTGTGTGTTTACAGTATGTGTGTGTGAGTGTGTGTGTGTGTTTATCCTCCCATAGAGCTCTGTAGCATGCTGAATTACCCCAGAATAAGACGGAGTGTTGACATGGCACAGGCTTATTGTCGTAACCATGGAGAACTGCCCCCTGGTAGCTCCAGCGCGAGCCCCAACTAAACATCTAAGCTTTAGCACTATGCTTTATTGACCTCCTCAGACCCGGCACCGGATAGGAAAACAGAACACTTCCAGAATAGAAATGAGTTCAACGTTTGGAGAAGGTTCTCCATCACCATGTTTAAGCCACATGATAATAACTCTGTGTGTGTGTGTGTGTGTGTGTGTGTGTGTGTGTGTGTGTGTGTGTGTGTGTGTGTTTAAATGTGTGTGTGTGCGTGTGCGTGTGTGTGTGAGTGTGTGTATATGTGTGTGTGTGAGTGTGTGTGTGTGTGTGTGTGTGTGTGTGTGTGTGTGTGTGCAGCACAGACACACAGATGCTCCTGGCATCTCAAAACAAAGACCTAAGACTGGCGAAGTAGAGGTGAGGGGTGGTCTTGGGAATTCAAAATAAACTTCTTTAAAAGGTCAAAAAGGCGAGAAATTCTGCTGCAAAAACTGTTGCTGCTGCTGTTGTTGTTTTCCTTCCTTACGTTTGTAATCCGGTCATCATCGATAATATATTGGACTTCTTCTCTTGGTAGCAGGTAAACCTGATGAACCAGGCAGAACCAGGCAGTATTGGGATGGGGGCGGGGGCCGGGGTGGGGGGTGGATAGAGCCGTCCCCATCCACTGCACTGCATACGGGTCGCCCTGGCTGCTATCTCACCTCCAAGCAGTCCAGGTACTCCATCACGAGGTCATAGCAGAACCGATACTGATCCTGCAATGAGACAAGGCAAGCTTATTTATATAACAGAACTCAGGACACAAGGAATTGGAAGTCGACACAATGAACACAACAACAGTGGTGGTGTCAGATAAGGATGTTCACTGCATGTTACTCAGCGAGTAACACACACCTCTTGACTCACGCATGGCAAGAGACTCTGCACCTACCAGAGATTCCACCATGTTGGGCTTGGCGTTGCGCAGAGTCTTGACGGCGTAGAACACGTCCACCATGCTCTGGTACTGGATCATCTCTAGCAGGATGGTCGAGGCACAGAAAGTGCCACAGCGGCCGCCACCATTCCTGCATGAGGGTGCCAACACAAGATGCCAGTGTAAGCTACTGAGCCCTACATCTGCGTTGTGCCACTACCACACAACAACAACACTGAGCTATTATGAAGGAGGCCTGGGGGACAAATGAGAGCATACATGGGACATCTGGCAGGCATCAAGCACACACACATACGCACACGCACGCGCACACACGCACACAAACACACACACACACACACACACACACACACACACACACACACACACACACACACACACACTCACACACACACAACCCATCCCAGAAAGACAACACCAAGTTAACCCCATAATAAGCAGAGGTAAATGTCAACAAACACACATCTGTGGTTTCTATCCCTAAGAGCGATGCATGAAGCCATCCAATCGAGGCAATATTAAGATAATCAATCGCTGCCATTACATTGGAAACCCAGGATTTTCAAGAAGAGATAAATAGAGATAAAGATAGATAAAGAGAGAGGGAGAGAGAGGGAGAGAGAGGGAGGGAAAGAGACTGTGCACTCTGCATTAAATCATAATTGATTTCATCTCCATAATCTCTTCCCCTGGTTGTCGTGGGTAACACAGTGTGACAGCTGAGAGTGATGTGGTTGTGGAATGTGTCAGGGAGGACACAGAGTGAGAGAAATATATAGAGATGCCAGAAAAGGGGAGACAGAGGAGAGAGAAAAACGTAACCAAATTGGAAAAGTCAAACAAAAATACAAAGTAAAAAACAATTCTATTTGGCCCTAAATATAAATGACACTTTAGCATCACATCACAGTCAAAAACAGATTGAACACAGTCTGACTATAGAGGTGGGAAGGTACAGGTAAACATGACTGCTGAGAGAAAGCAAATGCGCTCCCACTGTGAACAAGACACAAAAGAGTAGAACAGCACAAAATATGAGAACTTTAGGAGAAACTATCTTGAAAAGATTGGCAATGTCCTCTCTGAGTTCCTGGGAGTGAGCGATAAAGAGAGGGGGAAAATGAAACACGACTCCTCTTCACCGACCAATATGTGTACACCTGCCATAAACCAAGGGACTGCTGATCAATTGAAATCTATACATGTACACACATGTGATGATTGTTACTATTATCATGATTTGTTTGTTTATGCTTCTCCCCTCCCCATGTGTCACTGATGGACATAGCCCAACTCAAATGCTTCGGCAATACTATAGCATGTTATGGTAATGCTAATAAAGCTTTTCTTGAAATTGGTATTTTAAAAAGTGAGGATGGAGACAGAAATTAGGAGAGAGAGGTATGAACAAAGTGAGAGAAAAATAGAGGACAGAGAAAGAGAGAGAGAGAGAGAGATAAAAAGAGAGAGAAAGAGAGAGAGAGAGATAGAGAGAGAGAACGAGAGAGAGTGTGAATGGCAGAGAGAGACGTGCCCTGATTGAGGAATGAGCAGCTGTGGAGCACAGACGGAGGCCATGCCAAGCTCGCAGGTGTGTGGCTACAAGAGAGCCCTGTCAACGCCGCCCTCCACAACACAGGCAAATTCTACCGCTAGACCCCAAATGCACTTTGAATAGGAATCATCTACCGCAATGCAGTATGCAACCCGATACTCCCCGCCAAATTGCCACGCCATTAAGCAACCCCCTCACCGTTTTCAGGAGAGGCTTTTTCCTCGACGTTCACACATGCATCACAGGGCTTATTTACTGACTAGAATGGCTAAGTGCTTCAATTAGGTTAACCGCTCCAAAATCATACAGCTTCAGGTACGGCAGCGGTCAGCCCAAACGTGGTGAGGTCAGACTTGACTGGAGCCCTGATTGACGGCTCGTCATTTCGCCCTCTCTGGTCTCTGGGCTGGCAGAGTAGGCCTGGTGATTAGAGGTGGCGGATCGGAGAGCAGTCCTGCTTTGGTCCACTCAGATGCGGGGGCTGCTGATTGCTCCACCATGCTGCTAAAGGCGTGCTGCTTGAAGCGCACATTGGTGGTTAACAGTGTGGTTTGGGTTAGAAAGGGAAGGGTGGGGGGGGGGGGGGGTGGGGGGCTGACAGGTCTCAATCTGACCCCAGCCAAGAGCCTTCAGTGCCAAATCAAGGCAGAATTACCCCTCTTGTCAGAAATCAGGTTGATCTTCCACAACTATACACATGGTGTTTGGAAGCTTTGATCTCAGGCAGTCACAGGGTCCAAAGACACTGCGCACACACTGCCACAACTAATCACAAACAAATCACTAAATTCAGTGACAAGTCCCTGGGAACACAAGCCAGAAGGCAGATGAGTTTTGTCTTGTGATGAGAAAGTGCTGTTTTGATCAGGACCAATCAACACCTCGCCAATCAGCGGCTGGCGGTGACGGACGGCAGATCAAATTCGTCCCAACAGCAGCCATTTCTCTTACCCCCCTCTGGAACGTGTAAGGAGGCGGTACTGACAACCATCAGTGTCAATCAATGTCCATTTCCCGACAGCGACATCAAGCATGTAGGTGCGGTGTGTTTTGCGAATGAAAGCTGCCAAGGAGGATGAAGTGCTTAGCCACTTTCTGGCAGTTTGTCTCTGATTAGCTGTCTATGTGTGTGTGTGTATGTACAGTGTGTGTGTGTGTGTGTGTGTGTGTCGGAAGGGTGTGACCTTGTATGTGGTGTGTAACCTGCTGATACTTTATTGATCAGAAACTGCCCTCTGACTACTACTTTCAATTACAGGTTTCTGCTGATACTGCAAGCTCCATACTTTTGCTGTGATAGTTGCCGTTGCCATGACAACACGCTACATCCCATCTGTCTCTGATTGGTCGACCTGCACTGAAAGCATCTTAATGCGGTGTGCCTCCATCCCCATATATCTATACACCAATCCGCCGCAAACTTTATGGGCGCTGCCATCTTGCCTGCTGCCATTACTGCGTGCTTGCGGAGTGTGACGGTGTGACACTTGCCGGTGCCTTCTAATGGCTTTTCAATGAAAGCATCCTGTCAGAGAATATCAAATAGAAGATCCTGCTCATGAAAAAATGTCAGGTGAAAGGGAACATTGGGTAGATGATGTCAGGCAGTGGCCAAAACTTACCAATGAAGGTAATTTATTGACAACATAATGTATTAAGAGGTGTATTAATTAATGACAATAAACCGAATGCTATCATTAGTAGCTGTGTTGCTAATATGTTCACAAGCTTCAGAAGTTGCAAAAAACTATTAGCCACGACCACTTGTAGCAGTAAAATACATGTTCTTACAGGTATTCAGGATTATTTTATTAATCGTATGTATTTCATCCACTTTTAACGCACATCTTGGTCCTCCACTCGACAAGGAACTCTGTGTAATCCGTAAGTCTGTAAACATGGGCACTCAATGTGCAACAAAGGTTTGTGAATTTCGAAAACGGTTTAATTCTAGGTCTGTATATTCCTACTGTTGTTAAAACAGCCAACCACACAACACGTTTTTCCCGGCATCACTGGACAGCATACGTACTAAATAAAAATTAAGAAAAAGAAGAAGATTTCGCATCTCCAGCTAACGTCTGCTACAGCCACCTACAGGACCAACACATTACTTCGCTACTTCCTTAGCAGCAAGGCAACGCAGTAATGGCGGCGCTGCTTTACTTCCGTGTTTCGCCGGATTTGTGTATAGTGAAGCCCTAACTATTCTGCCCTACAAAGGCAAAAGACCTTAACTCGCCAGAGTGTGAAACTGAGAAAAATGGGTAACACTTTATTTTAATGTGTCGCTGTTACAGTGTACCTACCTAATTAGGTACAGTGGTACAACCTGTGTAACAACATGTACTATCAGGTACTATCATTGTACTTGCATTATGTATTTGTGGGTACCTACATATAGTTGTTACATTGTAATACTGAGTGCTTTTACAAAACTTTGCCAATTTGTCTAAATTTTCATCAGAGGCAAAGAGCTGACCTGAGACCAGTTATCTAGAAATCTGGTCATGATAGATTTGATATACAAACCATTCTTAGCTCCAACCTGTGCTGCTGCAACCTTGTTACTCTTTGATACAGTGGAATAAACCTATTAAGTGTACCAGTTAATTACTTACATGTACATATGACATGTATGTTGTGTTGTGTCTTCGATGTCTTGGAACAGGTCTACTAATTCACTACATAGTACATATATCAACTGTGTTGGTACACACTTATTGCTCTTTGATACAGTGGCACAAAGCCATTAAAATGAAGTGTACCAATTAAGTACTTACAATTACATATTACATGTATGTTGTGTCATTGGTGTCTTGGTCTGCCATTACCCTACATACTGTAGTACATGTATCAACTGTGTTGGTACACATTTATTACTATTTTGATACAGTGGAATAAACCCATTAAAATAAAGTGTACCAGTTAAGTACTTACATTACCAGTTAAGTACATACATATTATATACATCCTGTCAATGATGTCATGCATCCTGTAATTGATGTGTTGAAACATGTCTGCTGTTACACCACACAGAACATGTGAATTAGTAGACCTGTTCCAAGACATCGAAGACATAACATACATGTCATATGTACATGTAAGTAATTAACTGGTACACTTAATAGGTTTATTCCACTGTATCAAAGAGTAACAAGGTTGTACCAGCACAGCTGTTACATGTACACTGAAGACAATGAGGCCTTGACTGGAGCTAAGAATGATTTGTGTATCAAATCTATCATGACCAGATTTACCCCATCCAGCAGGTCTCAGGTCAGCACTTTGCCTCTGATGAAAATTTAGACAAATTGGCAAAGTTTTGTAAAAGCACTCAGTATTACAATGTAACAACTATATGTAGGTACCCACAAATACATAATGCAAGTACAATGATAGTACCTGATAGTACATGTTGTTACACAGGTTGTACCACTGTACCTAATTAGGTAGGTACACTGTAACAGCGACACATTAAAATAAAGTGTTACCGAAAAATGACTTTAAAGTTTTTTTGTTGTCCAGCCAATTGTATGATAGGTAGGACACTGAAAATTTGGCAAGTAATTGTCATAATGAATACATGTATCTACATGAAAAAAAAAATCAGCTCAAACTTGACCTTTGACCCTTATTTGGAAGTTACTGTATTCTGCCTTTGCATTATCTGCAAAACAATAATGGTCATACAAAGGCAAAATACCTTAACTTCTAATTTATTGACCATTTGGACTTTTATCACTCTATAGAAACATTTATATGATAACAATGATAGCCTTAAGATAACATTTAGTGAGTTTTGTCTAGTAAGGCTTAATATTAGGCCTCCATCAACAGAATATTACAAAATACAAAATAATGAGAAGGCTACACTGGAACATTTTAAAACTTTATCGTTGTACTTAATTTAA
>NC_055966.1:17009527-17037027 GCF_018492685.1 Alosa sapidissima
GAGGCAGATGATTGGCAATTGGTAGCTATTGTGTGGTCATCTGCACTGATTTGACTACCTGCAGTGGCTGGAAAAGTGGTCACTCACATCTAAGTGTGTTCGGCTCTCTTTTGTCTGTGATGCTTTTTTTTTGTTATCGCGGGACAAATCTGTCCACCCGGCAGGCATCCTTATCTCGCACTGCTCCATGCATAATAAATATGAGTGCTATGAGATCAGAAAGCACAGCAGTGGGAGAAATAAAACAGGAATGCGGTGCACCTATTTCCTTTGATGAGCTGCTCACTGCATATCGCAAAACCGTCTCTGATAATAAGTAAAGAATGTTCGGATGGATAATGGGCTAATGTGTTGCAATGCTACTAGTTCTGGGCAGTTTGTGTGCAGAGGGGTGCAACACTGACCTGGTACTCCTCGCGGAGCTGGGACGAGTTGCTCTGGGAGTCCACCCGCAGCATCTCCTTGTAGGTGGGGGCAAACTCGTTCACCAGGATGGCAGTCTCTCCACACAGACAAGCCTCCAGAATGGCATCATGGATGAATATGTACTGCTCCTGACACAGGAGGAAGAGAGAAAGATAGATAGATAGAGAGAGAGAGAGAGAGAGAGAGAGAGAGAGAGAGAGAGAGAGAGAGAGAGAGAGAGAGAGAGAGTCCATTCAATGAGTCGAATAAAGAGGTTGACATGTGTAATGTAACACCAACAGATGTAATACTTCTCACAAACATAATAATAAAAAACCTGCACTTTTTAAATATAACGATTTCGCACAAATGTAATAAATATTGCCCCCTGCAAATGTAATAATTGATTACTCACAAATGTAATAATTGTATTATGTTTCTGGAAGTTATTGCATTTGTTGCATTGCATTATTCCCCCAAAGGTAATAAATCATTTTGTGAAATTCCATTTGTTTTTATCAAGTTTTTAAGAGTATGTTTGTCAAAAAAGATCTAAACAAATGTCAGGACTACATCATCCCTTTCCTTAGATTATTTAATCAGGGGTCAAACGAATGATTCTGTTTCTACCTTCATTTATTATTCATCATCTTGACTATCAGGGGCCAAGCATCAAAGCTGCATATGCACCCATTGTGTTTCTTTCTTTTAATACTATTAAGCCTATATCTTCCATAATTGGAGTCTATGGCAATGGTGTATGGCAAATAGTTTTCAAATGTGACATATTTACTAGGCACAGCACCCTGATTGTTTTTGCCAAGGTGCATACGCACCCATTGTGAATTTCACCTTCTCTTATTATGGTGATGCTTTCTGACAAACAACTGATAAAACTGATCTAATTTCGCTACATTTGTGGGAAGTTAAAGTAACTTTTTTCCCCACAAATGTAATAATTTTGTGATGAGTTTGTGATGAGAACTCATCACATTCAAAAAGTGCAGATTTTTATTACATTGGTGGTATATTATTTCCGCTATTACATTTTTGCGTGTTTCAGTGCACACCTGAAAGGACACACAACCCTTATCAGTGCAACTTTGTGAAGGTTAAATGATTAATCTGAGAATGTGTTTCTTTTTTACTAGGCTTGCGGCAGCCTGCAACTAACAGGAGCAGTGAATGTAGACCACTGGGAATACAGAGTGAAAGGAAGAACAGCTTAGGGGGAGATAAACATCATGAAAGTAAATATGTTTGCAACTAGAGGAGAGACTTTTATATCCCGCAATGATCTAAATTAAACAGTGCTGCTTTTTCCACAGCTTATGTTGAGGAAGACACACACACAGGCCCACGCAAATGAATAAACAACTTCTAGCGAACAAACATTTGTGGTATGGAATTAATTAAAGCTCCCAGTAAATAAATACAAATGTAGTAAACACCTAAATGAGTGTGGTATTTGCATAATATAGTTTGGATATGCAAATATGAGGACATCTAACAGAGTCAGGGAGAGAGCAAGAGAGACAATAAAGACTTTACTGAGTATGCAGAGCATCACATAGTGCATCCAGTGCAAGCAAATACACAAAACCAGCTAGAAAAACAGACACACACACACACACACACACACACACACACACACACGCACACGCACACGCAAACACACACACACACACACACACACACACACGTACACATGCACGCACGCACGCACGCACGCACGTACGCACGCACGTTTGTGGTGATCATGTCCAATCATGGCTACCTGCTCCTGGATTTCTCCTCACTGTTTTCATTGTGAAACTAAGATCAAATGCCAAACAATGATTTCATATACCTCGTTTCATTCATCTTTACCAGGGTTGCCTACTGTATAAATGTGAAGGATGTTGTAGACAGATTAACCAAGACTCTTCAGTGTCCATTTCAGCTTTCAACCTAGTTGATTGTTGTTGTTGACTGCTGTTGTTGTTGTTGTTGTTTTACTCATCACAAATGAGTAAATGCACAAAAGTATGATGTATGCCACAGCTAATGCAACAAATGTGACTGCACTAATTAACTATACTATAAGCTACTAAATAACTATAAGCTATAGACAGCTATAGACAGTACAGGCAGTGCAACTGCACTGGAACCCATGTGAGGGGGTTGGTTCCCCATTCAACACACTGAGGACCAGATGTACTAACGCTTTTGCGCTCACTTCAGGCGTATTTGTTTCGCAATGTGCGTGTAAAATCATTGCGAGGTATGTACAAACAGGCCGCAATGATGTAAAAGCGCAAACTGCCTGTCGCGGGAGCTGAAAGTGGCAGATTGTGTTTGTCATGTCAAGCATATGCATTCATGGGAGGATCCAGGGGAAAGTGGGAGTTTAGCGTAAAAAGATGGGAGGGGAAGAGTAAAGAGCGCCTAATTATTTATTCCGTGGTATGTACAAAGACTGCTCCTGAAAGCGCACGTCTATTCTGCGCCTAAATACTTCCGCCTTGTAAAAGCAGGTGTTAATCGAAATTGCAGTTCAATGCGTCAATAAGAGAACCTTTCAAAGACAACAGAATCGCTATTTAGAGCACCAGTTTTTGTGGTGAAAGTATTTGTAGCCTACTACCAAAAGCAACCTCAACTTTCGTTGGCCTTTCAAATGTCTTACTTTCACTTTCACATCATTCACTTAAACTTTCCTACTTGCTAGATTTGACCAATCTTCCATAGCCTACGTGCACAAGTAGTTTGAGTAGAACTACTGATCTTCATTATCTCCCTGCTTGTTTACATCTTATCATGTATGGTATTATTTCATGATCGCTAAACGTTTGATTCTTTTTATTGGTGTCAGCAGTTAACTTCATTCAACTGCGCTTGTATGTAGGCGCTGCCATTCAGTTGTGGACGTTCGTAAATTGTGTTTATGGGCAGAGAAAGGCAGAGAAAGGCGCAGTTTACACTAAGGATTGAACAATTGATAAATACGACGGAAACTTCGGTCTGACAGTGTTCTGCGGTGTGTCCATGACGCTGATAACGCTACGTTTGCAAATGTACGTATATCTGGCCCTGAGTGAGGAATGGGCCCTTAAGCTTGGTACAGATAGCTAGCTATTAACCAGTTTGAAATTGTGGTAGTGAATTGAAGAGGTGTCAACACAGAACAGCTTCATGGTTTTGCTATAGGTGCATTTGTGTATGATTGATGATCACTTGTCTAAAATTGTCAATGTGTATTAACTGTGCGTGCTTTATAATGGCTACCTCTGCTTTTAAAAGTACTTTCAAGTAAGCTTTATTTCTGTACAGCCAGTCTCAGTCTCAATGCTACAAAAAGGTAGCCCCTCCCACACAATAGACACCATGTATGTCTTCTTACCTCTGTCTGTATCATATTGATGCGCCGTGAGCAGAGTGTTTTGACACAGTTATAAATGTCCACAACTCCTTCGCATTCTGCCATGTCCAGCATCACATCCAACACAATGTAGCAGCCAGTGCGTCCAGCACCCATACTGACCACGGGAGGGAGAGAGAGAAAGAAAGAGAGAAAGAGAGAGAGAACTGTAAATATCTGTGCTTATATAAGAGAAAACATGTCAGTGATCAAAGGAATCAAAACAAACACAAACATAAAAAAACACATCAAGAGATGACTCCCTCGCACGGCTCGATCGATTCAGTGGGGAAAAAACAAGGCATACTGTAGTGTACAGTTGTTCAGCTAAGTGCATCGGTGATGGGGATTACTGGTTTAAATGATCTCATTATTCAAACACACACACAAACACACACAAACACACACAGTGGTCAGGACAATTAAGGGACATAGTTTTTCACAATGGATGTCTAACAGAGCTCTGTACCTGCAGTGCACCACTACTGGCCCGGCGTCAGGTGGGGTGGAGGCTTTGACTCTCCTGATGAAGGCTAGTAGGCCGGTGGCGTGGTAAGGAACGCCATGCTCTGGCCAGGAAGTGAAGTGGAACTGTCGCACCTCGTGTTTGGCTGAGTAGCCTCTCTGTGGGCACAACGGATTACAAACACGTCTGAGACGGGAGACGTGATCACTGAAAATGACCGATGCAGGACACAAGAACAGTGAAAACCAAAATCAGTATAACCGCAAGTACAAAGTATCATTTGCAGCACATTAAGTACAACTGACACAGTGAGTTTGCTTTTGGTAGAGGAGAAATTAGGCCTACACTCTTGTTGATGGGAATCGTGATGTATCAATTACACATCTTATACAACATAGCATCACAACATCTGTGTCCAGTTTTGGCTGGGTAGCCACTCTTTACGGACCTCTGCTGCACGTACAGTATATCACCTTGGCTAAAAAACTCCACTTCCTAAGTGTTCTTTTCTACTTTTCCCTTTTTTGTTTGTGGGGCTTTTCTGTGGTAATCTGCAGTGGAAGTGAGAGAGTCTGCCGGCTCTCGCCCATCTGTTGGGGAAGCTGATGGCGGGGTTGTGGCTCAGGTGTGGACTGAAGGCTCCCCCCCCTAGGGAGAGCGGCTATCCATCTCTTCCTTTAACTTCCTGCCACACACACTCAGAGTGATGCATTAGAGGAAACAGCCAGGATTTACTGTGCTTTTTTGTGTGTGTGTGTGTGTGTGTGTGTGTGTGTGTGTGTGTCTTAATATAAAAAAAAAAACAACTGACAACATGACAGCTGATTGAATATCCAGTCTACACTATGGCTTATTTGTGTTTATCATACGGCTCTTCACAATGCTAGTAGAACGCTCCATTGACTTGAATGGGATTTCCCAACATTCTACGGTAAAATAAATTCATGTAATTACTGCTGCAAACATATAATTACCGCTGTCAATGGCAACGGGGTTTTGTGCTTCTGATACGTCTTTCATATCACTACGCAAGGACTGGAACTTCATTCAAACGTGAAAGCAGACGGTTGATCAGCTGTGTTCTAAAGTATGTTTGATTCAAGTTCAGCAGCGTGTGTTGTTGCAAACTATTTGTTTCTCAGCAAATGCCACGATGAACGTTAACAGGCTAGGCTATGTAGGCTAAAGTCACATCGTGGGGAGTTTATTATTTCGTTTTGGCAAGTAGCCGTATAATAAGCGGGATAATGTATAGAACGCCGGTCATTATGGGAAAATAAGTCCCTTCAGGGCGAAACAAGACGTTCGCCCTGTCGGGACCTATTTTCCCAATAATGACCAGCGTTCTATACATTATCCCTTACTTATTACACGGCTCTTCAGAATGCTGCAGAAAGTTCCATTCACATGAATGGGCCTTACCAGCATTCGGTGGTCTCTTAAATCTATATAATCACCGGCAAAGTATATAATCACTGCTGTCAATGGCAACGGGTTGATTAACGTCTTTCATATCCCTCTGCAAGACATCCGTTCTTGCAATGGAATTTCATTGAAAGGGAAAGTAAGCTTGTAAGACGTTGCCACGCAACACCTGAAACTGTCAAGTTCTATCTGTGTGGCGAACTATTTATTTTGTCAGCGAAAGACACAAAACGGTAGCAAAATCATTTTTAAAGACCCATTGTGTTAGGTTTCTTTTCTCGTTTTGGCAAGTAGCCCTGTAATAAGAGGGATAATGTATTGTCCGCCGGTAATTATCAGAAAATAAGTCCCTTCAGTATAAGTATATAGTATATATACTGTTTTGATCCCGTGAAGGAAATTTGGTCTCTGCATTTAACCCAATTCGTGAATTAGTGAAACACACTCAGCACACAGTCCACACACAGTGAGGTGAAGCACACACTAATCCCGGCGCAGTGAGCTGCCTGCAACAACAGCGGCGCTCGGGGAGCAGTGAGGGGTTAGGTGCCTTGCTCAAGGGCACTTCAGCCGTGCCAACTGGTCGGGGTTAGAACCGGCAACCCTCCGGTTACAAGTCCGAAGCGCTAACCAGCGCTAACCAGTAGGCCACGGCTGCCCCTCTGCTGTGCAACGGGCTTCTGTTCTCCCTGTCAGGACTTATTTTCTGATAATTACCGGCGGACAATACATTATCCCTTACTTATGGGTCATTCTACAAAAACATAAGTTCTTTCTGTCCCTACACTTTACAGAACTGTTACACTTTTTTGTTACACATTTTATTGCTGCAATTTATTCATTTATTTGAGCAATTACATGTCCTTGAGCCATCAATGTGGCAGAACTGTGTGTGTGTGTGAGTGTGTGTGTGTGTGTGTGTGTGTGTGTGTGTGTGTGTGTGTGTGTGTGTGTGTGTGTGTGTGAGCCTCTGCATGGAGGCTGTTAGCTAAATGGGAAAGGGAGAGTCACTGGTAAAGTTCCTCACAGCTACAGAGAATCCCACAGAATTTAAATCAGCATCCTGGAACAAACAAACCAAAAAAAGTAAAAACCAAACGTAAAAAAACATATCCTTGTAAAAAAAAAAAAAACCTGTCAGCATGGCTGTGTTCTTCTGCCTCTCCTCTAAATGAGTGTGGCGGCAGCCGGGGCCGTGACAGTGATGTGATAATGCCTTGCTTGTCCCTCCGTCACATGGCATCTAAGCAGCAGAGAGCTGTCTGGCTTTGATTGACACTGCCAGGCCCACTGAGGGAGGACGGAGACGACTGAGAAGGGCCTCACCGAGGAGGCAAATAAGAAAGGGCCTCATCTAGGAGGTAAATATGGAAGGGCCTCACCAAGGAGGCAAATAAGGAAGGGCCTCACCGAGGAGGCAAAAAAGAAAGGGCCTCATCTAGGAGGTAAATAAGGAAGGGCCTCACCAACGAGGCAAATAAGGGCGAATAGACATAATGAGGAATGGAAGAAGAATGAGACTGAGAAACAGATAGATAGATAGATAGATAGATAGATAGATAGATAGATAGATACTAGGTCATGCTCATCAAGACAATGTGTTAGTGTGTGTACTGTATGTGTATGTGTGTGGGGGGGGGGGACGGTTAAGAAAACCAGACAATGGATATACTGGATATACTCTGTGTGTGTGCATGCATGTGTGCGGGCGTGTACTGTATGCTCGTACCCTCTCCAGACTGAAGGTGCGCACAGTGTATTCGGCCAGGGTCTCAGTCTTCAGCAGTGTGATCTTAATGTCACCGTACAGCTCACTGTCATCGGGCCAGTACTTACAGCACTTCACCTGGGATATCACACAAACACACACACACACACACACACACACCAGATTGCACAAAAGTGCACAACAAACACACAGACACACACACATAAACACACAGATCATTAACATTACACACACAATTACCTATTTCCAATCCTTTCCTTTTGAGCATGAACACACAAACACACACACACACACACACACACACACACACACACACACACACACACACACACACACACAATTATTGACACTGCAAAATACTGTAAATTCCACTCAAATAAGCTTTCAGTAATTTGTTATTAATAGCTGAATGCTGAGGGCTTCGGCTTTCTTTCCAGGAATCAGGCCTGTGTGAATACGAGAAGAGCAGCACCCCCACGCACAGACGTAGCTGTTGGCTGTTGTGGTGTCAGCGCCGGCTCTGGCTTGTGTAGTTGCTTGCACCCTCTGTGCACTGTAAATACTGCAACTGAGAACGTATCCCAGCCACAACAGACCTCCTGCCCAAACTCAATAATAATAGCCACACAACTACTCTCAAATGAGCTCAGAGTGGATGCAAATGTCACAGTGCAGCAGCTGCCTTTAATATAGAAAATATAGAAAATGTCCATAAATTGAATACAGAGAATAGTTTTTTTATATAGTGTTATTTTGTGTGCACCAAATAACACAATGCATCTTTTAGTGTCTTTCCATCTCACAGGCCTCGGGTAATAGACATAATGGTGGTGTGGATGGCATTTGGCAATCATGTTTTTCCTCAAGCCTCGCAGTATAGCTTTTACCAGGCAGAGGCATTATTAGGTGTAATAAGAACACAAGCTTGGGAGGAAGATGTCACATACTGTATAGTGATTGTGGAGGTCTAAAACAGCAATAGGAGACAGATGCTAAGTGGAAAGTGCTGTTGGGCTCAAACAAGAGGAAATGGTACATCATTATATAATCATTCTTCATCATTCTGGAAATACTGTACTTTTCTGTGTTTGGATTTGTGTGTGTGTGTATGTGAGTGGGCACTGCTTGTGTGTGTGTTTGCGTGTGTGTTTGTGTGTGTGTCTCTGAGTGGGATTGTGAGCGTGTGTGTGTGTGTGGTGTGTGTGTGTGTGTGTCTGTCTGTGTGTGTGTGTGTGTGTGTGTGTGTGTGTGTGTGTGTGTAAAACACATAGCACATACCCGGCCCACCTCCACCAGCTTGGTGATCATGACGATGCTGAAACAGTTCTCTTGCCACACCATCCTCCAGAAGTCATACACTGTCTCCTGCTTTGGTCCTGGACAGAGGAGCATCACAGGCCATTTTATTCTCTCTCTCTCCCTCATCAATCTTAAAAGTTGTCTATCAATACATAACACACACACACACACACACACACACACACACACACACACACACACACACACACACACACACACACACATCTGTACAGATGACAAGGAAATAAAATAACACATTGAAACTGTTAGGCGCTGTGATACATGTCCCCGATGCTATTAACTTCGAGCATAATAACAAGCGCTTATGTTAGTAATGTATTAGGTGTAGTGGGTTCATTTGGAGTGCTGCTGAACTTTCTTTACTTTGCATTCAGCTGAAGGTGCCATGAGCAGCACTTCTGAAAACACTAGCCCCAGAGCCCCAGCTGCGGATGTGAGGCCCTGCTGCTGCTTTAGTGACATTAAGCATTGTGGAGAGGCCATGCAGAGATGCCACCGCCTGTCCACGGAGAGCAATCCAATACCGGGGCCTTTCTGCTGACGCCACTGCTTTAGAGAGCCCACTGCGAATAGATAGTACTCCGCCAGCAAGCCAGGACAAATACCACTGAACTCAGGAAAACAACTGGAAATCCAATTGGGGGGGGGGGGGGTCATCAGACACATACACATACGCATGACCTTGAGTTTGAGAAAGGCGCTATAAATATAACTTATAATTATTATTATTATTATTATTATTATTATTATTATTGGGTCAAATTCACTGCATTTTAGAAGCAGGTGTAGTAATCCAGATTGTGATTAAATGCATAAATAGAAGAGACTTTCAGAATCAACAGGATACCAATTCTGGCAAGTATGTACCATGTCAGCAATCTTTTGCTTTGTTTGCCTTTTAATGTCTTACTTTCACTTTTTCACATCAACCACTTCCTTATGGCTGCTAGTCTATGAATCTGACATCGTCTAGCTGCAAATATAAGAGGAATACAACCCCATTTTCCCCAAAAATGGGATGCTGTGTAATGTAAAATAGAACAGAGAACATGCCAAATGTTGGAAGTGAGACATTTTACTATTTTATGAAAAAGATTAGCTCATTTTGAATTGATACCAGCAACACATCTCAAAAGAGTTTTTGCTTAAGACTATCATTATTCTGTTCTCTTGCTTAAGAGGATTGCTGTTTTGGGAGGTGTTATGTGTGGGTGCTTACTTTCTGCTGTAACTCAGGAAATGACTTAAACACGTGTCAATGTTTGGACATTGACAACTGTACATGGGTATCTAGCAGTGCTGTGGCTAAGCTAAGGTACCTTCAGTATTGCTGTAAGACTGGAGCACTGGTTATTGAGAGTATCATAATAAATACAATTTGATAATTTGAGTTGCTAACAGATCTACAGTCATGGCATTGAACACACACACACACACACACACACACACACAGTCTGTGGACATGCCGAGATACTCACCCTGAGTGGCGATGAAGTGGTTGGATCGATGGTAGCCCTGGAAGAGAGAAAGAGGGGGGAGAGAAGGAACACACTGAGTAAGCCATCTGTGTGTCAGCCACTGAGAGAGGAGGTCTTTATCTGTCTGGCCTTGGCCATCTCTCTTTCTCTCTCTCTCGCTCTCTCGCTCTCTGTGTCCATCTGTCTGTCATTCCTTCCCTCTCTGTCTCCTACTCTTTTCTTATTTATTGTATCTCCAGAGTGGATCAATGAACGTTTGTGTTCTATCTTTAGATGGTCTTACATAGTTATGGAAATTAAGGTTTGACTTCATTTGAGAACAGGATACATCTAAATCAGATAATGAATCAAAGGGAATGTAATCAAGAATGAAAGCAGTGGAGTGAAACCAGCACACATTTGAGGATTGCATTGCCATAAGTACAGTAGAATTCCCTTTAGCTAATGAGGATGGTAGAAACAGCAGCTCTCGTACTATGTAGTGTTATCTCACAGCAAACACTCTCAAGCAAATTCATACAATCTCACTTTTTGCACACAAACTCAAGCACTGCCTCCTTTTGCTTTCTTGACAGGTTTTTCTTGGACTTGCAAAAAATTATTTTGACTGTACATGCTCATAGCAATGCCTCTGTTTTGTTAATGTAACATCTGAACCTCTAGTACTTCTACTGGAAAATGGGCTTTATAACAATTATTTAGGTCTGGTGCTTCATAAAATAGTCTGTCGTGTAAAGCAGAATAGTGTGCCAACAAAAGCCCACACATTTATGAGAAACCTTGAAGAATGGTGGTAATACAAGACACAAGGTGATGGTGCTCAATAGAGAGGGGCCCGGAAGGCATCAAAAACAGAAAATAATACTACACTCTTTAGAATATTGTTAAATGAAAATAGGGGTAATACTTTACTTGACACTGTCATGTGTCATGACACTGTCATGACACATGAACCCTAACCTTAATCTAGGTGTTGTTCTCGACAACCAACTAAACTTCTCAGATCATGTTGCCTCAGTCGCCCGGTCATGCCGTTTCGCACTCTACAACATACGGAAAATCAGGACTTACTTGACTCAAGATGCTACCCAACTTCTGGTTCAGGCAATAGTCATCTCACGACTCGACTACTGCAACGCCCTCCTGACAGGACTCCCAGCCTGCGCAGTGAAACCCCTTCAGATGATCCAGAACGCGGCGGCGCGCCTGGTCTACAACCAACCCAAAAGGGCACATGTTACCCCGCTGCTCATCCAGCTTCACTGGCTACCTATGGCGGCCCAATTCAATCAAATTCAAGGCTCTAACCCTTGCCTACAAAGTAGTCTCCGGTTCTGCTCCCACCTACTTGAAAGCCCTCATACAGACATACGCTACCTCCAGACCGCTGCGCTCCTCATACGAACGACGGCTAGCTCTACTACCACCGGTACGCTCAGGCCAATCCAAACTTTTCTCATCTGTTGTTGCTCGTTGGTGGAACACACTGCCAGTTCCTACAAGGGCAGGGACATCCCTCTCCATTTTTCAAAAAACTCCTGAAGACCCAGCTCTTTAGAGAACATCTCCTCTCATACATGTAGCACCACTTACAACAAGTCTTGCTGATCCTAGCACTCACCAGCCGTCTTAAACTGACACGTAACTGTTAAAAACAGCACTCACTGATGCACTTATTCTTACTGTACTCTACCGTTTTTTAAATTGTCCTAAAATTGTTGAGAATTGCTTTAAAACTTAAACTGTTTACCATGTTGTAAGTCGCTTTGGCTAAAAATGTGTCAGCCAAATGTAATGTAATGTAATGTAATGTAACCTCTAACCCTAATCCTAACTCTAACTCTAACTCTAACCCTAATCCTAACTTGTTAACTGAATGACACTTAATGACAGAAGCATTATGTCAGAACGTTTATGACTTGTTTATGACACATTCATGACAGTGTCTTGTCACTCTTATGTTGATACTGTCAAGTAAGTGTAACCAAAATATGTTACACTTTTTGCATTTTAGCTATTGCCTTCTTCAAATCTCATACGAATTTTGACTCTTTAAATGAGTATGCCATGCAGGGAAATGAATGCCAATCTCAATTAAAAATTCTTGTGGGCATTCACCTGTTTAACTGAAACCACTACACATACGCAGCCAACATATGAAAAAAGATCCCTTTTTTTCTTGATACACTGTCACAGGAACACAACTGGACTCACAAGGCATACATTCACAATAGCTCCACTTGCTCCATCACAAACAGGTCTCTTCAAAACACATAGACACAGACTGGATGTGTTTGCATAAGTAGTTTAACAGTAGACATTCCTCTTGCTGTGGAGAATGCATGCACTGTGCACTGTGCACTGTGCAAAGGGCCTCAGCAGATGTTTTTTTATATATACTGTAAAAGACCACAACATCACTCTATATTCTGAGATCATGTTTGTATCATCACCACACTTGCACACTTGTGCACACACACACACACACACACACACACACACACACACACACACACACACAGAGTCCCCTCACATCCTGGTCACAAACTGTTCAACCTCCTTCCCTAGTAGGCGATACAGAGCACTGTTTGCCAAAACCAGCTGATACAAAGACAGCTTCTTCCCCTAAGCAATCACTCTGTTGAACACTCAGAAATAGCCCCCACCCTTACACTGAACAAAATCAATCAACACCGTTCTGCTCATCTACCTCATGTTTACTTCAATCTTATGACTACAATATTGTTATTAATACATTATCATTGCACTGAACTGCCTTGCACTATTTTATATTTTAATCTTAAACCTCAGACTATACTGATATTGCACTATTCCTTCCCTCTCTTCATTGTATATTGTACCTCGCCTCTGTGCCTGTTGAGGTGTCCATGACCATGGCAACCTTGACAGGGACAACAACAGGCGCACAACGGACATTTGCACTACCCTACTGCACAACGGACAATTGCACTACTCTATCGCACCCATAGTGTTCTATTTATTTATTTATTTATTCACAAATGTACATAGTGGAAAGTACTTACACATGGCTATATCCTACTGCTCTTCATACTATTCTTACTGCTCTGTTTTTATTCTTTATATGATAAGTGAGTGTTGCACAGTGTGAGCAAAGATTAACCGGAGTCAAATTCCTTGTTAGTTTACGCAAACCTGGCCAATAAAGCTAAATTCAGATTCTGATGTGTGAAATCCGAATGTAGACATTGCATACTGTTTGTGTGAGAAAGGTGTGTGATCACTCTGATTATGAAGACATACTTGTGCTTTCAGGATGAATGAATGTGCTAGAGCCTAGAGGGCTTCTGTAGTGCTTCTCACTTAGAAACCTACATTACATTTGTTCATCTAACATATATTTGGGTAAAAAGGTTTATTTGAGAATGTTCCTGCAGAGTAGCATATCAGCATGGCATAGGATGTATAACTATATCACATAGAATGCACACTATTTATTGACATATTTATGCCATGTTGTGAATGTGTTTTTACAATTTTTAATGACTTAGACTTCATTCCATTTCTGCACCTGGGCATCGAACCCATGATCTTGGCATTGCTAGCACCTTGCCCTAACAGCTGTACTACAGAGTTTAAGAAACTCTGCAAAATTGCTCAACACAAGGGAGGAAAAATGCATAACATACCACACGCATGGACACACACACATGCACAGACCACACAGAAATACGCAGGAGTGGCCTTGACATTAATATACGTGTCACCTCAGGAATCTTGTGTTGCATTAGCATTGCAAAGCTAAGACTACACGCAGGGAGTAAAATGGAGGTCCGAGGTGCTCATGGCCACTAAGTGGAGTGGAATAAGCATGGCTGACATCTAAGCGGTGCCTCTATAAACATGAGCGCTGTCATTCGAATGGCTGTCTCATTACATTTTACAGCCTTGTATAATAGATTAATCCTTTGCTCTGTCTCTGCCTCGTAACATAAAAGTTATGTTCAGCTGTGCTTTTGGCTCTGTTTACGGTTACCGCCACTGAAAGGTTGTCGCCTCAAGCAAACGGCTATAACATTTGCTCTTGTAAAGACTGATGGAAGTCAGATATAAGTTAGCGAGAGAAGGAGAGAGAACACAAAAAGAATTGTCGAGGGAGATGACACACTGTGCCACAGTGCACTGCGCAAGGCAGCAGAGGAACAGAGAGGACAGCCCATAGATAAGGAAACTGTGACTGACGAAGAAATCAAAAAACAACAATGTGAACATCACCCGCCACATCTCACACTTACACACTTCAGGAGGGGGGGCAGGGGGCAGGAGAGAGAGAGAGAGAGAGAGAGAGAGAGAGAGAGAGAGAGAGAGAGAGAGAGAGAGAGAGAGAGGAGGAGGAGGAGAGGGAGGGAAGGAGCGAGCGAGGGAGAAAGAGTGGCAAGGAAAGAGGAGAGCACAGACAGGCCTGTGTGCCTCCGCAGAAAGGATCCATTTGTGCTGCTTCTGAATGAGCGACACACACACTAAAGCTTAAGGATGGAGAGGCAGGGGAGAAGAAAGGGGGGAGCCAGGGAGAGAGGGAAGGAAGGAGGGAGTCACAGAGCAGAGAGAGAGAAAGAGGGAGTGAAGAAGAAAGAGCAGCGATGTACTTACTTCCCTGTTTATCCGAATCTACAGGGTCCAAAGGCGAGGATGTTAGGGAGGGTAGTAGAGAAACAGAGAAGAGACACAGAGTCTAGTTAATGTGACACTACTAAGACACAGAGGACAGTTCATGTGAGTCTACAGAGAGCTGCAAAGAGGGAGAGGAGACAGAGAACACCAACGCACACACACACACACACACACACACACACACACACACACACACACACATGAAAAACAGGGACATATAGACACACAGACATAAAATGTTAAAAGCTGTTAGTACAGCTGTTAGTATAGCTAAAAAAGAACAAAGAAAAGATTCAAATGTGTTATTCTGAGTGGGGAATCATGTATTTCACTCAAAAATTATTTCACCATCACATCACACAATCCAAAAAAGACAGAAGACCTAAAGTGTTTTTGAGCAAATGGACTGATCGATCCTCTCTTCATATCACACACAATCCACACCCAGCCACTCAAATCAGGGCCCAGCACTTTGCGCCTTGTTTATTTATTTCTTTTCCACCACCTCGTATGAATCAGCACTTGTCCTCCCGATACCCCTAAGCTCCCACTCCTGCCCATCTTAGTTGGTGAATGCCAGCCCCCACAGTGGCCCCTTGTGAGTGCACACACAGAGCCGCCCTGACAGGACCCCAAAGTGGACGCTAAAAGCCCCCTCTCACCATCCACTTCTTTTGAATTCAAACTTTTGAAAAAAGGCTTATTTTTCAACCGCTTTGTATGCCCCCCCCCCCCCCCCCCCCCATAATTGCCCAGCATGACATAGCTGTGAACACTCATAAGTAAGTCCATTAACTTATTTTGCGGAAAAAATGATAATAATGTTACAGCTGTCTATTCAGTGATAATGTCTAATGGAGTGCATTGATTTCAGTGTCCTTTAATTAAACTAATTTATCTCTTGCTGTTGAATTAGAATAAAATATAAGCAAATGATTTATTTAATCTACTGGGATTGATATAATAATGAAAAGCAGTATGCCTCTCCCATTTAATCTATTGGTTAGAAATAAATATGCTGAAATGCACACAAAAAATGTGCTGAAATGCACATTTGACTGGGCAGCGTAAATACAGTATACAGCTAACTGTGATGAATAGCGTCTGATAAAGTTATTAGGTGAAAGCAATGGTCTCTTTTAAAGCTAAAATAATAACACTTGTGAATATGGGAGTATTTGTGTGTGTGTGTGTGTGTGTGTGTGTGTGTGTGTGTGTGTGTGTGTGTGTGTGTGTGTGTGTTTGTGTGTGTGTTTGTGTGTGTGTGTGTGTGTGATTAAGAAAGAGAAAGAGAGTGCATCTGTGATTTCAGTGTACTACATGTATTCATACAATGTCACACACACACACACACATTGAATACAGTTGTATGGATGCCAGTATACGAGGAGACATTTCAGTAATTTTGTAACGACAGGTATTTTTCTTTAAAACATACAAAGACAGAACATCTCATTTATGCCACAGAGACAATTATGTGCTTTGCCACTGAAAACAAAATAATACAAACGAATAACAGGATGTATCCCTTCCATTTAATAAACATAGTGATGACGGGGATACTGTGATACAGTGCACTCTGTAAGATGACCCAGAACATTGTGGTTTTATGTACACGGAGTGCATGGAACAAATCAATACCCAAAGAACATGAACCTGAGGTCCTCCACAGAATGCTCTTAAAGCTCAATCTCGTACCGTTTCGAGAAACTGTTTGATGTGAGATTGAACCATTCCTTTCATTTCAAAGGGCCTTAGTCGACCTGCTAATAGCCGGAGTAGATCTTGTGTCAGAGGACCCTGACGGGGGCTTGAGTCCTAGCGGTTCCCTGAGTCGATGGGAGCAGCCGGGCGTCTGTTCCGATGACCACCCGCCCGGCTCGACTGCTGGCATCACATATCCGCCTGCCCTGCCCTCTCTGCTGATAACATCAATCCAGTCTATTTTAATTCAGAGGGATTTGATGCTCATGCAAAAAGGATTTATCCTGACCTGGTATTAAGTGCCCTCTGAGTTTATTAATCAAATAGGGTTGAGGGAGACGTTGGTTGTGTGTGTGTGTGTGTGTGTGTTTGTGTCTGTGTGTGTGTGATTGGCAGGGGGGTGGGGGTTGTTCATGGCTGGACGGTACCAGATGGAGCCATCTGATTGGTTGCGATGCACAGGATTTTCTAGGGGGAATTCTAGGGGCATACCTGGCAGTAAAACGCCACACTGCTGAACCACTCATCATACTATTCACACCTCAGGCAGAACCTTTACACTTACTGTATAATACTCACACACATACATGGTCATTTCTAGGCCTTAGACTTATTTATTTTTTGTTTTGACCTTCAAAGGTCACCTTTACCTGTCCTGATAAAACACTCCATATGGGTTGAGGAGTTTACCCTGATATTAAAGGCTCTGGCAGAAAGTAACAGAAAGTAGCCCCTATTGTGTTGCTGGAAACAAACCCTTTGCCGTTGCAGCTGACCTCAAAGCACAACACAAAAAATAAAGCATAAAAAAACTCAACAAGACAAGTAAAAGAAAACAAATAAAAAATAAAAACTCCCAAGGCTTTATGACAAAGGGGGAAATAAGAAACAAATTCTCCAGTTATTCCAAAGATACATAACACACACACACACACACACACACACACACACACACACACACACACACACACACACACACCCTTCTGGCACTCACGTCAATGTAGTTGGCGTTGATATAGTCTGAGTTGGGGTCTCCAAGCAGGGGATGGAGCTTCACCCTGTGGCGATCGTCTAGAGGAGGACAGTGTCCAGATAGAGGAGTTAGAGAATAACGAGACACACACTAACACACACACACACACACACACACACACACACACACACACACACACACACACACACACACATTCTTCTGACGCCTTTGCACAGGGCAGAGCTGGTGTTAGTGATTGATTTTCCAGTGCCTGTTTGCTCTTTTGACTTTCACAAGCAGAAGCAAGACCTTCAAAGGCAAGCTCAGAAAACAGAAAAAACGGAACCGCGAAAAATAACCAGTATTGGGATAAGCATCAGAATGGTTAAAAGAACTCTCATGACTCACGTGGGATAAACATATATAAATATATAATACAATACAAAATACAATACAAGACAATACAAATCATTTAGTATAATATGATAAAAGTACAATGTCTAATGATAATTTGTTTGCTGACACAGAGAAAATCAACCTAATATGAATTGATCCAGCTCTGTTAAGGAATGATTGCACAACTGCTGAAAAACATTATGTGTTACCTATGGGTATAAAACTCAACAACAAAAAAATACAAAACAGCACATGTATGTGTGATTCAGTGCAAATGACGGAGTTAATGGACCTCTTGGGCACAGGAAATGCAATATTATGGTATTAAATAGTATTTACATGGTCTAGACAAATGGATGACTTACATCCCATTAAGGTATCCTGTCTGCCTTTAGTCTTGTCCTTCTTCTTTGTTACATCCCAGCCCTCGAAGAAACTCTGAAAGAAAAGCAACGAACATTTCATTAAAATAGCTGAAAAGGACAAAAGAACCGGATTCTACTTGACAATATGAAGAAAAGCTCTAAATTGTTGAGTTATTACAATAATTACACTAATTATCAGGCCATGGGATGCTAGTTAACAAGTTTTTGTCTCCCTCCATCCATCCATCCATCCCACTACAGGATCCAATACACTGTGTTTCCATGGTAATGAAACCACGTCAACCCATTCCTTTATCTGACCTACCACTCCACCTACCACCTACCATCGCTAATGACTTTTCACACTTGATCTCCCTCTCTATCATTCATTCATTCACTCATTCATTCACACACACACACACACACACACACACACACACACACACACACACACATGCACAATCACACACACACAAATACACACACACACACACACACACACAAATACATACACACACACACACACACACACACACACACACACCACACACACACGCATGCACAATCACACACACACAAATACACACACACACACACAAATACATACACACACACACACACAGACACACACACACACACACACATACACACACACACACAGACAGACTTTGTCTTGATTCCCACTCATCATCATTATCCGTAAAAGCCATTGTGTTTGAACATCGCCCACTGCACTGCTGCTATAGCTGCTCTCCACTCCTCCTGCTCTGAGTCCTTCCTCCTCTTCACCACCCTGAAATCTCCCCAATGGATGAATCCCACGCTGAGCGGGGATTACAACCCCTCCAACTTCTCAACACAATTACAATACCTACACACGCGTCGCACGCACACGCACACACACGCACACACACACACACTTACAATCCTTAACAATCCCTTTACAATACACACACATAGACAGACAGACAGACAGACAAAAACAGGCATGCACACACACACACACACAAACAATTGTCAAAAGGAGTTGTACGGACATCAGTGTGCAGTGTGTACGTGTCTGACAAAGGCAACTAAGGGACTGTTCGTTATTTATTTAAGGGGCTACCGGAGGAGTTTTGGGAGCATTAGTCAAAAAAGACGTGACCCTCCCTCGCCAGCAAGAAATTTTTCTATGACCCTCCAAAGTGATTGAGAAAATACGCATGACCCACCCCAACAATTTATTGATGCCTTCTGTATTTCGGAGCTTGCATGCTACCACTCCTTCCTTGAAATGCCTTGAAAAAGGCTGTCGTTTGCATAATTTCACAAATAATCACCGGAACCGAAACAAACCTGTCAACTTTTTCCGGGTTTATCACGAAGGCCTATTTTAACTTTTTCCTGCTGTCTTAGGAGCTGCAGGGCCGTCGCAAGGGGGTGCGAGGCCCTGTGTGAACTTGACAGATGCGATGCCCTTTTTACTTACATTGCATGAAATCATGCGATAGCCTACTTTACACATAGCCTAGGCTAACGTCCGTGCATTTTAATAGTAGTCCAATAAGCTACACCAGCTTGTCTTTAAGAGGGGGAATTGTAGCCTATAGCCTATATAACATTAGCTGAGTCACATATTTGGCCATATGCTGTTTATCATAGGCTAGCCTACATCATGAAACCAAACTAGTGTAACAAAGGCGAACACTTTAATAGGGAGAATTAATTGGGCATGAATCATTGTGCTGAACGCTATTTGTCAATGAGCAGAAACACACACAACATTCAAACTATTGATAAGATGTGCACTATGGAAACTGGTCTGTAGGCTAACATTGGACAAATAAATGACACTGACTCGCTGACTCAGAAAAAAAAACAATCTTGCTTACTTTGCCGCAAACTCAGCCAGCTTGCACATAGCCTAACGTCGTTTTCAATTATATAGAAAGGGCGGGCCCACATAGTCTCTCCTGTGGAGGTGCGCAAATAGTTTTTAGTAGCCTATTCAACTTCGAAAAGCTTCGTTCACCCGATGCCAGTCACTGATCGCAATTTAAAAGTTCGGGAAGCTTCGTTCAATCTTTTTAAGTTTTAAGTGCAGTAGCCTATCTGCATTTGGAATTATATCTCGAGCTTATTATAGCCTAAGGTCCAGTGCGTTATGACCTGGGATTCGGACGTGCTCAAAAAGAAAAAAAGAAAGAAAAATTCTGGCTAGATTTTTTAAAGATGGTTATGAGGAGCAATATGAGAGAGAAATTTGATGATAATTTATCGTTGTTTTGGGACGTTAAGCCTTTTCCACGCTGTCACATCAGGTAACCGTACATAATACATCTGGGCCCAGGGGCCCGAAAGTTCATAATCCGTCCATGCATAGGCCTAATATGACTTTATGCTAAATTTTTTGAAAGGTTCTTAGTGATTATGAGGAACAATATGAAAGACATTTAGATAGATAGATAGATAGATAGATAGATACTTTATTGATCCCCAAGGGTTCTTCAGGATCATTTGGTGATCACTGATCGTTGTTTTAGGACATTAAGCCACGTTAAGCTTTTTGCTTAGGCTACAATAGGCGTTAATGAAGAATAAACGCTTAATGTCATCTTTGGCCAGATAGGCCCATCAGACGTGAGGCCATGGGCGACGGCCCAAATTTTGCTGTTTTCATGAATACAAAAGTTAGGTGACCCTCCCTCCTAGACTAAAAAAGTTGGGTGACCCTCCCCTCAACAAAGAATAAAAAGACATGACCCTCCCCTATTTTCCTCCGGTGGTCCTTTCTATAAATACCGAACGGTCCCTAAATATTTCAGTGAGAAACTACTCAGAGTAAAATCCCACCAAACGATCCCTGACTAGGTAAACACACACACAGACACAAACACACAACACAGCCAAATCATTGCATCACCCCATGCCTTACTCACCACCACAGTTGATTTACTCCAAAAGTCACAGAGAAATAACCCAAGCAGGCTACCAAATAACCAGCCTTTTCAACTCTCCTAATTATGTCAAGTAAACTATGCCGGTTGAAAGGACGGTTGACGTTTCTTAGTAGTAGTCTTTCTTAGTAGTGTTTGATCTAATGTGGGTTTGGGGGGATCTGGGTAACTTTAGCCCACAAATGACAATGTAGTAGTCTCATAATACTGATGTAATAATTTAGTAATTTTAGGGAGAGAGAGAGAGAGAGAGAGAGAGAGAGAGAGAGAGAGAGAGAGAGAGAGAGAGAGAGAGAGAGAGAGAGAGAGAGAGAGAGACAGGCAGACGGACAAATGCATATGCACATGTGCGCGCACACACACATACATACAAAGACAAACAACCCAGAGTCACAGCAAACACATCAAAGCTGCGTCTGGATGTGGAGCACCAGTGGTTGCATTAGACATAATATAGTGCCTTGTCTCGTCTTGTCTGTGAGTGCAGCTGGAGAACTGCATCCATCTTCTCCATCTTCATTAAGCATTCCCTCTCAGAGACCCGCAACACTGAGAGCACCGTTGGAGCTGCTACTCACTCTGAACTGGGTCACACGGACCGGGAGGCATAATCACAATCTTGTTCAAAGAACAATGTGTATCTAGGAGCCGGGGCTGTGTTACCAAAAGGGAGCTGGCTTGGTACGGTAAAAAGACAAAATAATAAATATATTAATAAAAGACTGATGGCTGATCTAATAGCCCTACTCTGCTGTTGCAGTGAGCCAAAAGTCGGTTAATCAGTCATATCAGTGATATCATAATAACTCACTAGCTCCTTGATTAGAAGATTGTGAAGAGTCATCTTCTTTTTTAACTTTTAGACTGGTTATGTGAGGTGGCTTGGAACATGTGTTAGTTTCACAGACCCTCAAGCATAAAAAGTGAGATGTTTTTAGTTTAGGGTGTTTGAAACATGACAAGATGAAAGTGTATTTTTCCAACAGTTCTCATGGAATTACAAAAGGTCAATGAAGCCTAGTTTTTTAATTCTTTGAAAGGTGTTTGAGGTCTATAAGGCCTCAACGATAATTGTTTAAATAGACCACTCATTAAAGAGAATGTGGTCTAAGCAACTTAATAGACTGGACTGGTCAGCCAACACTGAAGCACTCTACAGGAAAGGGCAGAGCCGGCTACACTTCCTGAGGAGGCTGCGGTCCTTTAATGTCTGCAGCAAGCTCCTCTGGATGTTTTACCAGTCTGTTGTTGCCAGAGTCCTCCTGTATGCTGTGGTATGCTTGGGAAGAAGCACTAAGAAAAGGGACGCTGGACATCTGGACAGACTGGTAAGGAAAGTTGGCTCTGTTGTGGGAGCTGAACTGGAGTGCATCACTTCAATATCAGATAAAAGGACCCTGAACAAACTGCACACTTTGGACAATGACGGTCATCCACTCCACAGCACTATCACAAGGCAGAAGAGCATGATTAGCTCAAGACTACGCACACTGCCATGCACAACTGACAGACTGAGGAAGTAAATTGTCCCCAGGGCCATACAACTCTACAATGCTTCACAAAAGGGAAAAGGAGAGATAGACTTATCTGCATAGTCTGTCTGCCTCTCCATTCTCTCCACCACTTCCACTACCTCCTACAACAATGTTTGTGTACTGACTGTCCACTGGCCCACTGTTTACTGCTTACACTGTTTATTGGCTATATTAGCCCATACGCACAACCCCTCCCTCCTTTCCCCAGCCTGGACTGAGGCCTAACTTAATACTTGACCAATGGCTGTAACCCTATTAATTCAAACCTCTAATATTGACTGTTGATTTGTGTCTCTCCTACTTTCTACTAAACTTATCTTTGCACTGTTACAGTTTTTTTTATATTATGTACTGTGTCTACATTATTATCTTATTTTGTCCATATTTAATGCTGGTCTCTAGACTTTATCCTTGCACTGTTGGACTTATTTGCATTACCACCATGACATAATACTGAATCATAGGGTCAGTCACACCATGCATACTGAATCACAGGGTCAGTCCCTGCCCTGTCACTGCAAGCGTCTCATGCTTATACTGTACATCCCTTAGTACAGGGTTTCCCCAACGGTGGTACACAAGCTGCCACTAGGGGGTACGCGAGATAAAAAGGGCAATGTCGGAAAGGTGTTAAAATTATTCATTAATTAATAATATAATTAATTCATAAATAATAAATGATTTCAAATTGGTTATAATGATATGGAAACATGAAATTAAAGGAAATCATTTGTAAACTCTATAATAGGCTATGTTTTCATTAAAAAATAAGCTACCCACAATGCACGTGATTTCCTGCAGGCAGCAAGAATATCTGGCGCGTTAGTTTCGTGGAAGTATAGGCTAGGTAGAAGGCTGCGTAAACATGGAAAACTGGCTAAAAACAGGGACACTGTCCAAAAGGCCTAATTAAAGCGATCGAAGAGGAGAAGCGAGAGAAACAGAGCAGGAGACAGGTAATGATGGGATGGGATGGGGGGCAGACTGATGAAGGTGGAGCGTAGGGGGATAAAAGAAAGGACAAGACAGAAAAGACTGCACAAAGAAAACGAAAGTATGATGAGGCATATAGCCCTAGGCTTCACGTGGATTGGGAGACAGACTGCCCAAAAACCACAGTGCGTGGTTTGCAGTGAGGTGCTATCTAACCAGTCTAATGTTGTTCTCCACACTGTTTTTTTTTAGCGTGAGAGCTCATAGACCAGTTGCACATTTTGATTTTGTTATTTGTTATCATGTAGGGCGGCTAATTAAACATGATGCCTGGAATGCGTCAATAGAATGTGTTACTTTTTATGTGTCGTATGGTGGGGGTACGCGAGGCGAGTCAGGATGTAGAAGGTGGTCTGCGGGAAAAAAAAGTTTGGGAACCGCTGCCTTAGTACATTCATGTTGATTTTTGATTTAGTATATTTTACTGTCCATAGTATTCATGTGGATTTGTTATTTTATCATCCTGTTTATGTTTCAAATGTATGTTGTGTGTGATGTCTTTAAGATACTGGGACCTTCAATTTTCCCTTGGGGATCAATAAAGTATCTATCTATCTATCTATCTATCTAGTACTGTATATGTGGCTTAAGAACAGCTACCAATAATGACTGAGGTAAGGGAGTACATGAAGATAATGACTGAGGTAAGGGAGTATATGAAGATAATGACTGAGGTAAGGGAGTATATGAAGATAATGACTGAGGTAAGGGACTATACGACGATAATGACTGAGGTAAGGGAGTACATATGGCATAAGACAGTTACCAAGGAACGGATGTCTGTTTGGCTGTCTACCCGGCAGGATAATATATTGTTGTTTTGGCTCTCTCTGTGCTGTGTCAATGTGTCAATGGGAACTTTGGAGGTCTTTCAGACTATATTATCTTTCTCTTCCTTTCACATCCAGTCAGCCAATCTTGCCCTTACCTCCCTGTTAGGACAATCTCACCAGAGGCCCACCTGAGCTCGGGGCTCTCTCTCTCTCTCTTCAAGCGGCTATCACTTCAGCATCTGCTGCTTAAGTCACTGGTGATCCAGTGTCACTTTCATCAACCTTCGTCAGTGTTATCGTGATGGCTAGATAAGGCTAAACTTACACATTAGATCTTCAATTACAGGAAAGGTCACCCCTCAGTGGCAGTGAGCCTTTTAGTGCTCCGCCACAACCACTGCTGCTACTGTATGTCCGTTGTCTGTCTCTATGCTTTCCTGCTAAACCAGTCCAGTCCAGTCCAGTGCGCGTACACACACACACACACACACACACACACACACACACACACACACACACGCGCGCGGATAAGACCCAGAGTCAGAGAGGGAAGTAACTTTCATGACATTTCATCTCTTCTGACTGGCGAAGGCGTGCGGATAAGAGTCAAGTCGTGTCAAGTCATGTTTATTTATACAGTACATTTAAAACCACAGTTGAGTTGAGCCAGAGTGCTGTAGAGACCATGCACATCAAAATAACATATCAAAATAGCATAGACAACTGTAAGAGAAAAGCCTGATAAAACCAAATACATGAAAGTAAGAAATTAAAAAAGGATGGACTCATGGACTCAGAGAGAGAGTGAGAGGGAGAGAGAGAGAGAAAGAAAGAGAAGAGAGAGAGAGAGAGAGAGAGAGAGAGAGAGAGAGAGAGAGAGAGAGAGAGAGAGAGGAGGAGAGGGGGTGAGAGGGAGGGAGAGGGAGGGGCTGTGATTGAGGGGGTGATTCAGTGAGAACTGCATTGATTCCTTTTTTGCTGCAGAATCTGTTTTACCCTTGAGGGACAGTTTAATGAGTCTACAAGCAGAGTTCGAGAGGGCCAACCTAGCGCCAGCAGACAAATTGGTGAGAGCAAGAGAGAGAGAGAGAGAGATGTTTTTACTTTCTTTCTCTTTTTTCTTTTTTGTGTAAAGCCTCCACTGTTTCTTTGGCTGTTTCGCCACAACCCCAGGCACCGCAGGAAGAAAAACAGAATCTACAGAAGTGTGCTCTGCAGCCACGCTCCACGTCTTACTGTCAGCACAAACACAAACACACACACACACACACACACACACACACACACACACACACACAGAGGAAGTACTGTAAGCCACTCAAGTGGAGGGAGGAGATGGTCAAGAGGGACATGAGAAATATCTGGAGACGGAGTATCACACACACACACACACACACACACACACACACACACACACACACACACACACACACACACACACACACACACACACACACACACACACACACACACACACACACACACACACACACATACAGTGGCTCTGGGTATCCATTCAGCATTTTTCTGAGGGACTTGATATTTTTGGTGCATTTTATCAGCCCATACTGATTGATTTTTACACAGACCACCACTTTGACTTATGAAACAGGAGAGCTTTCAAGTTTTCAGTGATCAGTAATGTAAACTCTAGAATCAGGCCTGCGGGCCATAGTTTACCCACATCTGGTTCACATGTTTAATGTGCCAGTCTGGATATTTGGCCATGAACTGAATGTATTGATTCTAATTGCTCTGTGACTAACTCTGATGAGGGCTAATGGGTAGTCTATTGGATGAAGATAACACAGGAATGATATGAATGAAGGACAATTACTTTGGATTACATGAGCAGCCGTATGACAGCTACTACTATCATTTTAGGAGCATTGGGAAACATAGGGCCATTCAATGGCAATGTGGAGCAATGGAGAACTTATACTGAACGTTTCAAACATTTTGTGTTGGCCAATTGGATCAAGAATGAGAGAAGTGGCAACATTCCTGATGCTAATGGGAACAAAAGATTTTTAATATGTTTTGGGCATTGGCGCAGCCCTTATAAATTAGGCGAGTGGACACACAAACATCACATTTCTTGCATAAGCCTTTGTTGATTGCTGAGTGGTTCTGATTCTATAAATGGAAACAAGAAGAAGAGGAGAGTGTTCTATGTGCAGCTTGCCTGAGGAAGTTACCTGCACACTGTGAATTCAAAGGTTGATTGCTTAAGGGTGCAATTTGCAGCAAGGGTGCAGCAATAAGGCTACTCAAAGGGAACTGCTAAGTACTGCTTACTGAAAGTAATGTATCCCTGACGAGAGCAATAGAAATCAGTGTGTCAATGGACATAGAAGCCAAAGAGGAAGTTGAGTGCTGCAACAGTGGAGTGTGGTGATGTCAGTTTCTCACTCAGTGGGCCAGCCACAATGCTGAGCTTTTGATGACTGGAGGACTGGTCAAAGGGGCTGAAGCTCTTTGTGACTGACAGGCAGATTAATGGTCAAAAAGGATTTAGTTACAACAGTCACAGAGAAATAGCCCAAGTAGGTTACCAAATCACCTGTCTTTTCAACTAATCTAATAATGAGAAGTAAAGTGAAAGTGCTGTGATTGACAAGTAGCCCACTGGTGGCCATGTGAAGTCTCAAAACTCTGTCTCAGTAGTGTTTGATCTAAACTGGGTTTTGTTGATCTGTGTAACTTAAGCCCACAAAGGTCAATATACTGTAGTAGCCTAATAAAGTCATAATAAACTTCCCCTATTGCCCTCCCTATTGCCACTGGTGTAAATGAGTAAAGGGCACCTAATCCTTCCATCATCCTTTCATGATCCCCCGGCACATGTTTCCCGGGCTGTGATCATGTGATCATGGCATGCTTTTGCCACGCCCACTCACCTCGTACTCCTGCTTGAAGCCGTAGCCCTCGGCCGTCTTCATCTGGTTG